>NW_027287316.1:29687934-29810434 GCF_022747635.1 Hetaerina americana
ATAATTTGGAGTTAAGTAATGGTTTTCAGTTATTCTTAGTGTGTGCGGTAGTCAGTCGGTGTTAGGCGAGGATTAGAATAGTAGCAGTGTTTATTCCCTCAGAGTTAACATCACCTTTTAGCAATTGATCTGAGCCGATCAAAAACTTCCTCTGACGGAAAGACTAATGCTAACAATGGGAAGAACATTACAGGCTAATATTTTTGGTCATTTTTGTTTTGAAAATGTTTGAATTATTTGAAAAATTATCTTCACTTGTAACATATTTCAAATCATCCGTATATATCGCGAAACATTAATGTGCCTACAAATAAAAGTATCATTTCAGAAGGTCTCTTTCTGATTGAGTCATTAATTAAATCTGAAGAACCGACTCCGAATGTTATCAACTTTGATAAGGGTAAACACGATAGTATTTTTATACGTAGTTCAATAAAATATATTTTGAATTCGATAATAGTTTCAGAACTTCTCACCGGTCAGTACAACAAAAAACATGAGCCTTCTTTGGCAATGGATATTTAACGCGAAAGTCTCGGTAAAATATTAATGGTTACAGCGAAAACTAAAGAGAAACCAGAGCGATGGATTTAGACCATCCCTTTTTTTTTACTTGATGAAACAGCAAATAAAATAAATTTGATCAATTGAAATTGCACGGAGTATCAAGTGCCAACTGCATAAAAACGTAACTGGGTCAGCCGTGACCCTCACGTCACAGACTCCGATAAGTAACCAGTTTTCCTCCTCCCCAAACGAACAACGTTTCGGCGAACATAGCAAGAGGAAATTCATGTACAGGTATTCGTTGAAAAGATATACTAGCTTCGGATACAGGTGGAACGCACTTTTAAAACAGGAGTGCGCTACGAAAAAGCTAGCATTTTTAACCACACCGAGTGCTTTTCACTGCCGAATTAGTA
Source organism: Hetaerina americana (assembly GCF_022747635.1). Lineage (NCBI taxonomy): Eukaryota > Metazoa > Arthropoda > Insecta > Odonata > Calopterygidae > Hetaerina > Hetaerina americana. The sequence goes on from NW_027287316.1 coordinate 29,688,858, forward strand.
AAAGATAACTCAAGGGGTTTAAACGAGGTTTAAGACCCCTAAAAGGTATTTCGATGGAAAACTCCAACGTAAATTTACGGGCGAGTAAGTAGGATGAACGAAACATGCACGTAAGCAGTTATATTGAGAAAGTAGAATCTTGACGCATTTCAGAGGGGGAACTCAGAAAGGGAAAACGGTTATCCTCGTAAGTGGCTCCTCCGAAGGATGAGCAGTTCAAAATCAAATGCAACTGCATTCTTCCGGGATAAAAAATTTTTATTGGACAACCGCGGCCATTTTTTTAACTTTCACCGTTTCTACAAACCGCAGAGAAAGTGTTACTTACGTTCATGGTAATACGAGATTCCAAAATGAATAAATATTCCACGGGTACTCAAAACTTGTTTTGACTGTTTTTGCGATGCTATTTCCTGCATGTTATTTTGTGTTGTTGTTTTGTTTTGTTTTTTCTTGTGACTTCCAAAGTCAAAAAGAGATATTTGAGTGGTATATAGTACTACCTTTTCAATTGTGGTCAAGTTTTAAAAAAGGAAGTTTATGTTTGGGCAAAAAAAAGTTTGCATTAGATTGTTTTGTAAACCCAATGAAAAAACAGTTCTGATTGAACACACAGGATACTAGTCTATGTTTAGAATATCCGAAATTTTCACCAATACGTACAAAGTAAATCTACATCCTTCTCAATACCTCATCCTCCATTTTAGTAAAAAGAGACGTTTCAGGCGTGATATGGTGGAATATCATGATTAATTAAAAATAGCAATTTTCCACAAAAATAAAATTTAATGCGACCGGTTTCAATGTTACTACATCATCATCAGCTGGACCTGATGATGATGTAGTAACATTGAAACCGGTCGCATTAAATTTTATTTTTGTGGAAAATTGCTATTTTTAATTACTCCATTTTAGTCATATTTCTTTGATCGAGCATCGAAAGTTTCAACATTTAATATTTTTAGAGTTTCACTTATGGTTTATTTTATTTGCAGTTCGTTCATGCATCGTATTCAGAAGTTATTTTTAAAGTTAAATACCCGTAATTACTACTGTTAATTCAATCACCTTATTCAGAAAATATTTAAGAAGCAATATATTTCCAAAGCTTCACCTTTCAAGTTATAGTTTTAAAAAGGCGATCATAAATGGCAGAGTTTAAATTACTCACACATCATTTGAAACTAAATTTATTATACACACGAATAAACAAAAATATATTGGATACTCGTATGCATATGGTGCCAAATGGTCTCGGGATGGCGAGGCTTTATTTAAGTTGAAGAGAACATTTGAGTTCTAGTACCAAAAAATGTATTATCAAGTGTGATGACAAAAAATCTATTCTGTAGATGTAAATCTGGTGTGTAAATGTTCTGTTAATCTGGTGTGTAGATGTAGGAAAAGTTAAAAAATTGAAACTTGGCGAGAAATCAATGGAGAAAGAGCAAGTTCAAGCGAAAATTGGATTTCGTTTCTTCTCCATTGGTAGAACTCTCAGGATGATATCGTCCCTAGTTACCTCCTCCACTCCCCCGCACTTCATCCCCTCCTCTTCCTCCTTCCCACCCTCCCCCGCACAACCTTAGTCCTCCTCCCATCAGTCTAGAATTCCGCGCCGATGAGTGGAAAATTTTCTCCGTCTCCTCCAACCGCTCGTCTTCCCTTGCTACCCACCCCCCCGCTCCCCTCACCGAACTCTGCCCGTGACCGGTTTCAAGGACGGGGGGAGGAGAAGGACGAGAGTTGTACAAAGGGGGTAGGGGAGCGACGGGTCTCCGTCAGCTGCCCCCTTCGCACCCCACCCCCTCCTTCAGTTGTGGGATGTTCACAAAATAATAGGCGTGTGAACGCCCAGTCCCGCTGGCTCCAGGATCCTCACCTAACCCCCCCCCCCTCCACCCACTCACCATCAACTGGACGAAGGAGTCTGGGCCCGCACGAAAAATTTTCCACTGCACAAAAAAGGAACCCTCTCTCTCCCGGAGGGGAAGAGGGAAAGGGGTGCGACAAAGGGTTTGTGGTTTTTTCGGGGACCAAGGGCCGAGGGGGCCGAGGAGGCGACGCGACGAAGGAACTTCGTGTTATTCCTTACTTCACATTCAAATGACGTGAATTTTGTGGATGGAGAAATATTTAAGAGGATTTTTTTACGAGGGATTATAATTAAAAATTTTCAATCTTGCATACAGCTTCCCGACGTCGTCTGTGGTCCAGCCAATAAAATCTAATGGTATATATAGAAAGAAAATATTTCAATATAGACAAAAAAACTTGTAAATGTAAATTGTATGGCTTGTATTTAAGTTCAGATCTGGCAACTTTCTAGAAGGGGGCGTTGGCACCCTTCCTATATTTGATTGCCATCCCTACTGCAATTAATTTAAATGTTTAAGATACTTTAAACTCCATAAATGTGGACGTTAAAGTTGAAAGAAGGCATAAATTTCAAATAGCCTATTCCGACAATTACGAGATACGTTGTTATTTTACACAAGATATGACAAGTCCCTGACTTCGTAGAATAGAAAGGAAAATCAAATAGAATATGGGTGAAAAACATTTTCAATTCATAAAGGGTAAAGGGAAACGAGGTGCCTTTGTGTGCTAAAGGATTATAAACGAAAAAATATTTGATGTGAATATTGGCAGTGGTGTCAGACAAGGTTTTGTCCAACACCAAGTCCAGTCAATATTTAAGCTGAAGAATTCACTATGAAGGCCTTCGAAAAAGCAAGAGGAGTTTTGGTGGGAGGGGAATGAATAAAGTCCGTGTGATAAGCAATGTGTAGATGACCCAGCATCACAGCCAGAATCAGCACAGGAGCTACAGTATATGATGTAGAGTATTATAAAAGTGGGGGGAGTCAGAATGGACATAAATGCAGGAAAGACAAAAGTATTGAGAGTAAGTAGGAATGATACAATCATTGGCATATCCATCGAAGGAAATCTTTTTTAGTATGTGAAATCATTTCAGTACTTGGGAAGCTTAGTAACTTGGAATTGAATCTGTACAGAGGAAATAAGAAAAAGAATATCCATGGGCAATTAAGATAATGAAGAACTGAGAAAGAGTTTGGTAAAATATTTGTGTTGAACATGTTCTCTTACAGCAGCAAATGTTTGACGATTAAAACGAAATACGATTGGAGTAAGAGTGAAAAGTTTTGAAATATGGTTGTGGAGAAGGATTCTCAAGGTAAAGTGGACTGATAAGATCGAGAAGAGAGGTAGTATTGAGGAGAGTTGAAAGTGGGAAGAAATCTGCCGAGGGAAATAAAAAAGAGAAAGACATATAGTTTTCGGCACACATTATGTCAAAATTTAGCTTGCTGAGAAGAGTCATAGACGGAAAAATTGAAGGGTAGGGTGACAGGCGAAGAAGGGTAGGAATTCTTGATGGGATAAGGAATGGCAGAAGCTAGAGGTAAATGAAAGAAGACCCTCAGGACCGAGTGAGATGGAGTTTATCCAGTTGGCTTCCGTTGGAAGACAGTTTCACTTGAGAGAGATATCATCATTTATTGATATATATGATATTACCCTTAATTCACGCTAAAATCCATTATTATTTTAGAAAATGTTGAATTTTGAGTCTCAAACATATGCATCCAAATATTTGGAATAATGGGCTTTAACTATCGATATTGATAGACCGGCGAAAACATATTGGAGCCATGAGCAAGTGATGGAATAGTGTTGCATATCGTGCCTTCTTTCGCATCCAAGTTGGGAAGGAGACACCCTATTGTATCCGCGCATGACTTTATCGAATTTAAAATATGAACTTTTAAGAATTAAAAGCAAAATAGGAATATCACCAAACTTGCCTCTATAGCATACTACTAGCACTCCTAATTCCTACTGACCTGCGCAATTTTTCTCGGTGACTTAGACGGTGAGATGTAAAATATTTTGCAAATTACTATATTTTGAAAAAATGCATGATCTCTCTTTATATAGCAGCCCTCGTATTTAATAGCGTATTTTAGAAAACAAATTTCAGTGTTCATCTTGGAAAAGAATGTGTAAAATTATTTTATTACGGTATCAGAAAATATTTCCATTCTTTCAAGTAATGATATACGTCAAGTGTATATAAGCATTATAAATGACTGATATAAAATTTATTTCGATCATTTTATTTCTAGTTAAACCAAAATTTCACACACACGATGAACCACCCCTTTTCATGGTATTCGACTGCATGCCTGATGCATACACTCATACGTAACTATGTTGATTCATGCCCTCAGTCTTCAACGCTGCTACAAGTTAACACTAATCCATGATGAAGAAAGGTAATCCATAGTTTTCCGTAAGTAAACACCCTATTTTCTTCAACATTTTATCCTGCAAAACACTAAGGGTGAGTGTAACAGAGGGCGTAACGTTATCAACTGTTACAGCAACAGGTTGAATTTTATTTTCACGTAATTCGTATCGCCGTACGTGATATCTTCTCCCGTTCTCCCGCAAGTTATCCCGTGGGGAAAGAATTTATTACATCGGTCTTTTCGACAGTAACATACCCTTAAAGTTACGTTGTTTGATGACCAACCGCTGTGATGTTGGGTCCTAAAATTATGCACTTCTGGTGCATAAAGAAAGGAATAACCTATTTTGAGGAAAAGTAGCACATTTCCACTTAAAATCAACTGTTTCATGGCAATAAACTATATGTTGTAAGTGTATCATTAAGGACAAAGTACAAGAAGGTTCGCTAGAATTTTTAAAAAGGTATTAGTACGGTTTTTTCAGAGCCTGGGATGACTATTAAACGGAAGACCCATTCATTAAAATTATGAGCCATGAAAAGATACTTAAAATAGTAAATGACTTCGAGTATTCTTGGTAGCATTATGCAAGTAACCCGGAACCCTTTGCTACTTCGGTTGCGAGAACACAGACAAATAAGAGATAAAGTCGCGCACTAACAGTTTTAAATACTTAATCTTTCGTTACAGATTCAATATCGTGATAAAACCAAGGTTAAGTTTTCAACAACCTTGCCAGAAAGACCTTGTTTTCAGCTTGCATTTCATTATTCTGCATAAATACCTAATTAATTGCTCGCTTCCAGATACCAATTGTCACCTTTCCATGCGGCGGACGGTGAGTAAAAGGTTAAGGTTTAGTACTTAAACGTAAAGAAATTCTTTTTAATTCAGCTTTCATGCATGAGTAAGTCTAATTCGCAAACGCAAACTTTCAATAAATCTACGAACAACTTCATGGGGCTCTGAAGAGCTTCTGTAAGTCAACAGGAAAAATCGTATCAAGAGTATACGAGGGTGGTATGAAAAGTTTCCAACCTCAGAAAATTTCAGAAAAAATGTCTAGCATCTTTTTTTAGGTCGGAAATACTCGTATATGCACCAAACTAAATTAGCCGCGTTCGATACGAGGAATGAAAATTACATTTTCATAGCGAGTTTAAAATGCGAAATCATGGATGGCAAGTGGATTGTTTTCTATAGGTATTTGCAATATTTGTAAAAGATGGTAGGAAACCTAATTATAAATAAACCTTTAAAGGATTAAATATAAAATGAACAGCTGAGTGATGAGACAAAATTTGTGAATTCACCAAATTTTTGTGTTCTTTCTCAAGATTAATGTTCACATGGTTTATCCCGATATCATTGAAATGAACAGTTATCTAAAGCATCAAAATGGCATTTGATAAATGCGCTCCCTTGGCAATACTATCGAATGGGAGCAAACCTTGAGCGTGTCAAGATACGTGTACGTACAAGTTGACCAACTGCAATGGGTAGTACAGGTGAGGAACGATTGAGTAATGAAAGAACGTGGAATGGGTGCACAGGGAATTATGAAATAGTTGTGCTAAGCTGCATGCTCAAGTTTGAAATAAGTGTGCTGCCGCTGGTTTGGATATGTTGAGAGAACAGATTAGAGTCCTAAAAACTATACGTATGTAAGAGATGAGAAAATGGCCTGAAAGGAAGGGAAGCTCCTTAGAGAATGCCGTCAATGAGACTCTCAGTGCAAGGAGTGTCAGAGCTCAAAGGGACAAAAGAGTGTTAACAGTGTATAGTTTATGAATGTGACAGAGGTTGAAAAATGTACGCAAAGGAAGGGCATTATGGAAGAAGTAAATATGGGAGAATGAGTTTCCCCGCAATATAAGGCTTTGTTTTACTTTACTTACCACAAAATGGATTGAAATGAAGGGTGTATGTACGTATGGATGTAAACTATTAATTGGTACAAACTACTCTGACGGATTTTACGATATTCAATCATTTTTTCCTCAGCAGACACGATTGAAACACACAACTTAGTAAATCCATTTTTACACGGCATGTAAAAAGTATTGCAAAATCAAAATGAATTTAAAGTTACTGAATGTAAAATAATCCTAAGGCTGTAGTGTAGGCTCACTGAGACTTCATGTTACGAGACTGCATTATAGCCAGCAATAACCTCTAACTCTATCATGTATTTTTGTAACATTTTTACGTTAGCAGTTCTCTCCAAGACTTCATTATGATAAACTATCTCCGAAAGAAAGAATTTACATCACTAAAGAAGCGGCGCGAAAAAGGGAAAACTGAATCCACACATGAATATGACTTCAAATGATTTTTAAACTGTGATTTTTTTTAATTTTCGATGCGAATCGGAGAATGACTCCGTAAAAGTGAATATCGCGGAGTCTCGAGCAATTCTTTCGACTTAATAAAATTCAAAAGCCGCATGGTAGCTGCCTTGGCCATCGCAGCGTTGAAAATATTTGTATGAACATTGCGTAACTGTGAAATTTTGTGTTTAGATTTAAACGCGATTACCATGAATGCAATATATAGTTCGACAAGGCTTACATAGGTACAAGTAGACATATCTCAGTATTTTACAGCTCTGCTTCCACACCGAAACCAGGCCCGGTCGCCAGGGGATGACCGAAATTCACTCCGTATAATATAAAGTAAGGTTTATGAAAATCCATAGTACCTTTACATGGTCTCTGTTCTGAGGAAGGAGAACTGATTGTTATTTTTATTAGGTAGTCTACCGTTTATAAGAAAGGTTTCGGATGGACATAGACTGATCAACGACACATTTCCTTATTTCTCCTGTCAAAACACGACCCGATACCCGAGACTACAAGAGATCCCTCTTCAATTTTACTTGATTCCTTCTTCCCTTCACGCTATCCAACTTTCCTATCCTTTTCCTATTCCTTCCTTGCTTGCCAAACGTTCTTCACCCAGCCACAGTCTTCAACATCACATAGTTTTTTTTTTAATATTCACACTATTTCACCATGTAAAGGTTTATTACAACCACAGTTTATGGGATACTTCGTCATCTAAATTCTGCGAATACACTGTTTTCTCTAGCGATGGGGGAATTTTAAGTTATACTTGGAGGGTGGTTAGGAGGGTCCGCCCTTCCTCCCCCTTTAAATAAAACACAACTTTCCCACCCTCCTTGCTTGAGAAAACTGTGTACAAGCTGGCACTATTGTCTATTATACACCTGAAGATGACGGAGTAACGTTGAAGCAACTGCCGTAATTAATTTTTATACGGTGGAAGTGTGATTTTTGAAGAATCTATCATGTTCGCCCTCCACAAAATTGCGTCTGAATCTACGCGAATATTTTTTCATTCTGTCGCGGAGACTGTGAAAATGAATCGACAGACATTTTGTTCGCATTTGGCTCCGGGGACGCATTTCTCCCATTAATGCACAAGTAACCACAATACTCCAAATACGTTCCCTGAGAAACAGGAGTGTCTGAAAATCTTTCCGAAGGAGGAAGGGGGAAACCATCTTGGCACCGATTAGAAGGGGACATGACGTTTTCGCCCATTTAGAAAAATCCCCAGGGATCTTTCGCTCTGGTAATGAAGAAACTCGTAAATAAATATTCTGATTCTAAGCAACAGGTCATAAAATTTACAATTGAGAAACCAGTTACCATTCCCTGTCCAATAGAATCTTGTCCTTCAAACTTGGGCGAACACGACTTTCAGCGTCAAGTAATATGCAGTTTCAAAGTCACGAGTGCTCTGGGGGGACAACCAGATGCGTCCTCACTCAGGGTCGCTCACTTGTTCGCTTTTCACTCGAGTGAACTGCTCTAAATACTGAATGAACTTAGAGAAACTGAACAATCAAAATGCGGGGAGCTCACCGTCGACTCCAATCTCAATTTTTCCAGCAATAAATAATCTATTATTTATAATATTCTCTCAATTCCATAATATATCTTCCACTAAGTAACGTCCAAATAACATGAAATGATTAGCGAAACATCATCCGAGGTTGAATTAAATGGAAGATTTGCCTTCTGCAGCCGTTCACGCCCTTCTCTTTTGGTATCTTGTTGCTGGAGAAAAGCTTAAACAGAGTACACGGAAGAATAAGATAATCAGTTGATTTTATATAATACCGGATGTAAGCTCATACTCTCATTACATTTATTATTTTCGTCTTCAGATAGAATACCGTCACCAAAGGCCGGGAAACTTTATTGTGATGCATTATATTTCCATGGAGATAGGGATCTAAAGTGTCAACACGAGATCCACCTAATCGTACTCAGGCTATTAAGCATCCAATTCTGACCTATCCTATTTTCAGTCTTGGAGCATCCCCATTTCTGCGGGACTGCCGATTTTACAAGGCAACACAATTATGTAGTGTGTGATTATGGAGAAGCCTTACGTTATTTAATTATTTACATAGTACCCTGCAAGTCAACGCTAGAGTGTGTGGCAGAGGGTGATTACACACCAGACTACTTTTGAATAAAAATACTTTTCCCTCCTAGCGCGGTCGGGCAGCGTTATCCTGATCCCTTATCGTTCGTGGTAATAATGACATCTTAAATCTATCTGGAAAATGAAAGTAAAATTATAATAATAATTTATTTAACACATACAGGCAACCTCAAATACATGCGTCATAATAAAAATAAAGTCAATAAATATACAGATACACGCAATTTCTTTTGCCTTCATGCATAATTCAAACGCATTTTTTATAGTCCGTAAGTGAGCGTTGAAAGCACTGTATTACGAGTTCCCCGATATGTAAGACCACAGTTTGACCTATTTTAATCAGTGATAACTCCAACAATTTCATACTTCTTTTTCACTATTCTGCGTACAATGAATATCTTACCAACTTATTTTTTTACTTTAATATTCCCCTCGATGCGAAGTCTTTTAAACTGTAAAATTGAGGGAGGGCGTTGTGCACTTTGACGACAAAGCGCTCGCTGATCGTCTTATCTTAAGCACAAGGATAGCGACAGATCACTTTCCACTGTTCGACCTTGGAGATGCGATGTACATGGTTACTCGTACAATACCACAGGCGTAGTTATGGAGTATCAGTGAGGCCTGTCGAGTTATTGAATAGCGGTTGGTTTTCTAAGCGAAGGTGTTATCGAGTCAGTATCGTATCAGAGTATTTTCCCATATCACATGACGGAGCGAATACTTAACTTGTCAGATTGAGTCACGAGGAGGAATGGAAACGGCCTAGTTCAAAGAAGAACCATATTAATGTCAGAGATAATATTATCTACAGAATGGCAACACAAATATTTAGCCACGACAAATAATATTCATTCTAAATATGACTACAACTGCACTTCATCTTTAACTAATCTTCAACTAATCCTAATCTTTAACCAAATGTTTTCACTGCCATTGAATCAATCACTCTTGTTTCGTGTCCGCGTTTCGACTAAAAAAAATAATTCCCATTATTTCATTTTTAATTCACCACTACTAAGGTTATTATTGCAAATTTAAGTATTTACGGTTACTCGCCAGCCTACAAAACTAATTTACAGTTACAGGTAATAAAATTAAGCTGCTCAAAGCTGTTGCGAGTACTGATTTACGTTTTTGATAACTTCAAAGGGATCTATCTCCTAATTTCATTCTTAACATCTCGAATTTCGATAGCAATGAACTAGAAATTGACTTCGGCGCACTGGAAAAAAGTAGCAATCGCCTTACTTTCTGCGACACATCAAAAAACAAGCTTGGACTTTCCCCGCGTTTCTCCGTTCCTCCAGCTCCCGACCCCGTATGATATGAATGCCCCGTGAACTTGACGTAACCGCCTCCCGCGGCGACCTACCCGACAACCACACACTCGATGCACTCGCCCTTGCCACTGCGCTATCCCTCTCTCAGCCACCACCGACCAACGCCAGCGCAGTCGGTATATGGGTCAAGCGCTCTCGCGTTAGCTCCCCTCGTCACCCCTCCGCCAAGCGTGTCTCCCTTGACGCTGGGCTCCCACGGAGCACAATCCCGGCGCTCGGAGCCCAAGGAGACGGAACCCGCACTGGTTCCCAGCTTCCGCTTACACGGGAGTGACAAATGACGCAGCGAGTGATAGTTGAATGCTGCAGATGACTGTGCCAAGTCCTTATAGAATAGTCAACGCTTTCTCCACCCATATTCCGGCACGAGAGGAACGTAAAGTAACCTTCGACCTATATCCTTCGATGTGAAGAGAGTCGAAAGGGGTGAGGAAGAATTATTTCCAACCAGACTTGCCTAACCGTACCACCGGAGGTGGAAAATAGAACAAGCGGCTTTGACACCATTTTTGTTCGAAGCAATGAACGAAACGCGTCCCTGGGTAATTATGCGGGTCTTCAATGATCCACACGATATTATGAGAATCTTTTGATTTTTAATTCGGATTCCGTGCGATAATTTTTTGAGCTATGGCGTCCTTCCACAAAAGCAGGACGGCACGGAAGATCCACAAAATCGGACAATCGTATGTTTTCAGAAGGTGTCACAAGTTCTTCAGTAATATCTTCCATACAACTGATTTCCAACAGTTATAGAATTGAATGCCCCCCCTGCCACACGCCCTAGCGGCGGCCTGCAGGGTACTACCTAATATAATGAGGTAAAATCACCGAAGAGAGGATCTGGAGAGAACTACGGCAGAGGAGGAAAAGCCTGGAGTTTTTAACGCAAAAAAAACCATTAGTAGGCGAATAAAGCTACTTAGGTGGGGCGCGAACGTATAAAAACATGAGAGGTCACAAGGTACTTTAAGTATTCACGCAAGACTGAAATTGATTGTTGAAAATCAAAAGAACAAACTGAACCACCTCAACTCAGGAAAGTCGAACCGTTGCCGTGAAAATCTTTGAAATTCTCTGAAGCATCATGTCCGGATATCGATAGCATTTGCCAAAACGGTATTAAATAGCCTTGGTAGCCATTAGACGTCAGCAGAAGATCATTCGTTGACCCTCTAATCGAAGCTGTAGGAAAAAAATAGGTGACTACCATGACCATATAATTTCTATGTTCGAACGGTGCCAAAATAAACGGATTTGTGGTGAAATTAAAGCAATGATCAAGAGGCTCGGAAAGAAAATGAAAGAGAAACTCGATTGGGCCGAAGTAGATTAGAGTTAAAAGGTTTGAAAAGTTATACAATGGCAGTGCCATTTTTAACTCTATCTATATATGACGAATTCGAAACCTCCTGCTCCTCCCGTGAGCCTGGGTATAAATTATCACCGCTGTACAACAACGGCGCAGCCAACATGACGTCAAGTACGGCATTTCCAATTGAGCGCAGAGAGTGAACCTTGACTATTACAGCATCCAATTGCGTATTTACGACGGGACGGGACTGTTGCCATGAAGCGCATTGAATACGAACGCAACTAGAAATGACTTTCAAGAGTCGTTCTGCGGCGGAGGACAATTTCAGGCCATACTTTTTTTTACCGCCACTCAACTAATAAGTTAAATGGTAAAAATTCCAGTCAATTGAATCGCTTTTATGATGTGTGCGGGCATAAATGTTTATATATGTTTCTACTCACAAATTATCAATTTAAAAAAAAGAGGAGACTTTTATTAAGCATGCAAATACGGCAAAAATACGGTAAGGGTGTGGAATTTATTTCATTTTTTCAAAATACTAGTTATTGCTGTTTTCAGTACGATATTATTGCTTATTTGGAAAAGGGAGAAAACTCTGGCCGATTTGCAATGCAATCACTTAATCAAAAGAGAGACCCTGTCGGTTTCGTGAAAAAGCCTTTCACAATTGATCTTTAAGAAAAACAAGAGCTATAATATTAAATAGAATAACGATCGAAATGGGAAACAAACTTGCTTTTCTATACATACATGAACTTGATAATTTTGACTAGAAAACTAAACGTTTATTAAAACGTAAAATTATTTTCACGTATCCATACATCTACAAACGTTTCCATGGTCATTCGATTTATGAATACATTCACTTATTACATATTAAAAAAAAAACATTTATGCGTTTTGGTAACAACGATGTGAATACTTTTAAAGCCAATTCTCTACACAATTCCTCAGCATTTTCTGTGCTTTATTTAAGGTTTAAAAGACCCCCTCAAAATAGGAATTGAATTGTAAAAAATTAAGTCCAATAGGTTTCCTTTTGCTCGATATAACTTATTTTTACACGAGAGAAACATTAAAATCAATCACAGAACTGGACAAATTACCGTTGTAAGTCCGTGAATATTTACTGTCTCCGACTGGATAAACTCACGCTAAATGCCCCTTTAAAGAAAATATATACGTCGACTTTTCCGTATTGGCTGAGTGGAGGAGCAATGGAAAAGATAAGGCAGACGACTTTTTTGCAACTAGCTCCCACTGTTTATGCTTACTGAAGGTGGAATTTTATCTTCCTTGTCGACACCGCTGCGCGTGCACTTTCGTATCATGGTGCTTAGATGCACTTCCGGCGAAGCGGGTGTGGGTAGCGGAGGGATTCACGCCCACAATACATCGAACAACGCAACCACTGCGCCACTCACAATCAGCTGCCCACCGACGGGGCATAATAGACGTCAGCAAAACGAATAATGCACCGACTGAATAATGCAAAGCGATTCGTTACTTAGGGATAGCGCTGTCGACGGCAGAGCCCATACTATCGTCGCGTCATTTGATAGGCCATGAACAAGTATGTTGACGCTTGCCTCCTTGACGGTTTGGTCATAACTATACTTCTGGAGAAGACCTGACAGAAATTCTCGCCCGCATCAAGGAAATGATGCAAGGGTAAAACCTTCACTAAATCAAAAAAGGAATATAATATAATATCCTCTAGACGAAGTAAGGGAGACAAATTTTAAAAAAATAGTGTGAAATATTCTCACGGTAACAAATCAAATTGTGTCGCTATTTAGGCAGCGGCAAACTGGTAACCCAAATAACTTATTTGAATATGGCTCCTATCAGAATAAACAATTACTAAGGACAAATAGTATTACCATGGGATCAACCTAGGCTAACAAGTATTAAAATTGAAATTGAAAATAAACAACTGGGCTTTTCAACATATAATTTTTTTTATTTTTACGACCTAGGTTTCTTTATAGTATAAAATCAACTGACGATTTTATACCATTACGAAACCAAGGTCGTAAAAATAAAAAAATTTCTATCTGGAAAAGCTAAGTTGTTTATTTTCAATTTCAATATGTAGATTTTCCACCAAGTGACTCCAGAAACTGTTTTATTTAAGTAGTATTAACCTAGTAGCTAGATTAGCCTACATAACGCGACCCATTAAAATTTCTGTACAGAGTTAATTTTTTTAGACCGAGAGGCGCGCCGAGAGCAGCTGGAAAAAAGAAGATTAATATTTAATGGAGATGTGGTGATGCAGAAAAATGAAGAAAATAAAAATTTATATAAGGCAGCAAATTAAGAAGCTTTGTGTCGAAGGGATAAAAGATTATGGTGAACATTTATTGGGTAATGAGGAGAAATAATTGGACTCATCCTGAGGCATGTCAGATTACTGAAGACTACAAATGAATGTACCAAAGAGGAGAAGAAATGGGGAGAATTACCAAGGATGATTTACGATAAGCAGGCGACGGGAGACACACCCGTAAGGAGTACAGATATCTACAGGTAACAGGTTAGTTTTGAGAGCTGCAACAAACCAGTCCTTGAGTGGATAGATAACCCAGGGTGGTGATGGCTGTTTTGGTAATCCACAGGACACTTAGGATTAGCGAAAAAAAATAATTAATGCCGCAAACCTACACCATATAGCAGAATATCATGCTAGAAGAAGTGAGATAAAAGCCATTGAATAAACATTCGAAACATTCCAGGGATTAAATCACAGGCATCAATCACTTTAGATGAAGGAGTTACGCAAAGCTCTTCCCTATCACCGCTGCTATACATATACTAAACAACACCGACGCGCACACTTCGAACTGCGACTCTCAAGAAATAATCGACCACGTCTCAGGCGAACGTGATAATCAGGAGGGGATTGGGAAATGCGACGTCATAGCGTTTAGGAAAACTTTAAAGCTTGAGAAATGATTATCGGTCAGCGCCTTGGATCGAAACGATTGAGAGGATTCAGGATGCTGCGTAGTTTTTTCCCATGAGAAAAATGTTACCCACTCATATTCATGAGGTGACGGGGACCTTTTTCGGCGTTAGGTGGGAAAAAATCGATCCCTCTGAAAATGGACAACCACCCTTTATAATCTCTTGAGTCCCTCTTAGTTATAACTGAATAATGGCCCTTAAATGAACACAACTGTGGCTATACCCCGAAGTCACAATAATCAAATCCAAGAAAAACGTAACCATAAACATGGAAAATGATTACTTATCATTAGAGCTCCGTGAGGCAATCTAGGATGGGATTTGTCGTCCAAAATAAATATTGTTGTTGCAACACCACACGTTTGAAGCGTATCAAATTTATCGTCTGCAGTCCATATTTCTTGTGAAACAAACAAGAATTTCAACATCAAAATACGTTAACTCGATTCTATATACGACAACACATGACACTGCACTTTTGTTTGTATTTTTTCCAGCGAAGGGTGATAAAATCCTTTCCCTGAAAATTACAATTTAAAGTACACCAGAGACATTCTGTAGGAAATAACCAATAACATTTTGGAGTAGATATTATCTCTTTCCTAAGAAAACAGGGAACTCTGTTTAACCCAGTGGCGATGCAAACTTTAATGATATACAACGCTGGTGCGATACTTGCCAATTAGAATTAAACTTAAAAAGTGCGTAGTCATAAATTTTTGGAAAAAGAGCAATTCCCTCCCGAGCGCCTACTGCGTCAGGAATACCGAAATAGAAAGTGAAAAGGCGATTAAATACTTAGACGCTACCCCCACTCACGACCTCTCCTGGGTAATAAGTATACGGGTAAGGTGTGGAAAAGCTACAAAAATGAGGATTTATTAGAAGAGTATTGGTATATGTGATGGAAAGGTCAATGAGAAATGTTATCTTTAGCTGGTTAGGCCTCATTCAGAATATGCTGCTCGCAAATGGGATTCTCATGAAGTTGAATTGATTGCCGAATTTGAACGCGTGCAGCATAGAGGAGCTGGGTTTGTAAAATGTTATGATAAACTTAGTGGCATATCCAAAATATTAGAGGAGCTAGTCTGGAAATCACTCACGGAGCGAAGGTTAAATTACAGATTTGAAGCTCTTGCATAAATTGGAAGGAGGTCTCCTTAGTAGTGATGTTGAAAATGCATTATTACCCCCATCGTACCACGGTAGGAGAGATCATATCAATAAAATTAGAAAGATAAAGTGTAGAACAGATAGATTTTAAGATGCCATTTTTCTCGCGAACGATAAGGGATCAGAATAATATTTTCCGACCGCATTAGGGGACATATTCGGGTAAAAATTAGTATGGTGTGTATTCACCCCCTGCCACACACCCTAACGGTGACTAGTAGGGTAATAAAATATCATAAACTGGATAGAAACAAAGAGAGAGCAGGCATAAGAAGTTGCTGCGCCACCCAATCTCACGATTTCATAAAAATCTTCAATCTCGGGAATATCTCACTAATGTGGCATCCGTCTCCATAAGGCACACTTTACCAGGTTTTTGAAATCATGAATGAAAGAAAAATAACTAAGGAAACATTACAAGAGACTGTGATATTCAGTCACACCGAAAGATGTAAGTTAATAACGTGCTGGAAACTTTCAAAATCCATTATCAAGTTTCATTAAAAATGTTTTGGAAGCGCCGCTGGTTTGAACACCGTAGCGATAATTGCTGTCTGTTCATATTACGATTGACAATTCGGATGATACATTCCTGGCAACTCCGAATAGGCTATTTTGGGTTACAAATATGAGCTTCCATCTTATGAAATGAGACCGAAAAGTAGAATTGTTAGTGAATTGAAGATGCTATTAAGAACAAACAGGCATTGTACTCACATCACAACAAGATCGTAACGTCAGAATCATGCGCTCATGAAATGCATTTATTACGGTCATCGCTTAGGATATCGTTCTCAATTCACCATTTAAGGTTCTCCTCCCTGATAACGCGATCCTACCCTAGTAGTTACCAAACATCATCAGACAGTAGAACTCATCAAATAGGAAGAACCCTTACAAGTGGGCGTCACATTCACGCAAACTTCTGATATTTTAATTTCGCACTTCTTCATTCTCTTGTAACACGGGGAATACAAACTAAAATCTCATACGCTGCGGCCTGTCCGGTCCTCATGTTTCCCAAAAGTCAACTCGCAAAACTAGACACGGAATCAGTTTGTTATGAGCACGGAGAATACGCTCCGGATGAAAATAATTTTCAAAAGTGGCAGGGACAGGAACGGTTCTCAAGAAAAAGTTCACGCTCACATGGATGATGATACGAAAAAAAGTTTTCCCGAGAATTACGGAAAACAATCGCGACGAGTCGACAGTTAGGTAAAAGTATGCTATGGATGGAGAAAGGAGTATTGGATGGGGTCGAGGAAGAGAAATAGTCCTTGGGAGTGAAAATGGAAGACGGACAAATTAAATGGAGCCACATGTACTCAGACGCAACGGGATTTTGCAGGGCATACACGGACGAGAGAGTGATTCGACTACCCCCGTGGATTTTTGGGGCATTGCCATAAAGCGATAGGCGCCTCAGCTGCCATTCGCCAAGGGATCAACTCTACCTCTCGTCTCATCAAAATGCGACACCAGCGAACCGTTCTGACCCGACGAACCAAGAACACAGTGCTAAAATGCACCTCCACGCCATTGGACTCACCTGAAGCTCCTGAACCAACTGATCTGGGCTCATTCCGTGCTTGCAGACGACCCTCATGCCGGCCAAAGAAAGCACGTCCATGCACGCCTTGTCCACCGCATCGCTGATAAGCACGCTCCGAATCGGTATCCCCGCCATTGTCAAGAGACTTCAACTCTGAACAACAACTGCAGTGAGTGTGAGTCGAGAGGCGGCGCCTCAGCAGAACGGAAACTTGAGCGGCGTGTCAAGACGAAATTCACTTCCACGAGAGCAGCTCTCTTCCGACTACCTACTCCGTACGAAGGCTTCGTATCTAAAGGGAAGGGGACGTAGCGGAGACGGTCGTATTTAAAGGGTCGGGGGGTAAGGAAGATGGTTTGGAAGGGGAAAGGAGGGGATTGGAGGGAGAGGGAGGGAGGTTGTGGAGGGAGTTGCGTCGACGGTGGAAAGGGGCGAGTGCGTAAAGGGAGCGGATGATCTGATGGAGGGGAGGGCTGTGAGCGAGGGGGTGAGGCGAGCCGTGTCCCGGAGATAGGAACGCGCGAATCGACGGATGGCGAGTAACTGTGCGGAGAGGGCGGCCGCGAAAGCCGGGTGGCGCTCTATCGCCGGCGGTGACTTCGAGGGAGGCATACCCCTCAAACCCCGTCCCTCTCCCTTCGCTCACTGAACACCTCATTCCCCTCTGTGCTCCGCCGATCCACGCTCTCTCTCATCCCCTCTTCCACGGCAAAGAGCAGGAATGGGCAAAAACTACCTATTTTCCACGTCACCAGATCTATTATTAATCGTAGTAATGTACCTGTAAAAGGAAGGTTTTTAATCCATAATCACTGCTACTCTTCTAAGCCCCGCTTAACTCGGCACTAAATACTTTAAAACTTAATAACACTTTCTGACTCCGAATGCCTCCCTACATTCCATCAAACGTGTCTCATATCTTCCTCCCTCTCTTCGTTTACTCAAAATATCCTATTAATCATCGCATCCAGTATTTCAATAGGTTTTTTGCAATTATTTGAGGTGCAGCAGACCCCTTTTGAAATACAGGACAGCCTGTAGACACCATGGAAGTAGCCCGTAATAAACCTTCTAGTAACTAAAATCCACCGGTAACTAAAAGGCAGTTAGCAACGTTAGCTTTATTTAGTAATTGGTTGGAAGATAAAAGGGGCGTGATATATTTGTATTATAAAAGAATTTTCAACTCGTCACATTGCACTACCTATGATTCTAAAAAATCAGATAGTATAATATACCATAAACAAGTTTGAAAGCTTTCGGTAAAAAATATTTTACGCAATGCATTAGATACGAGGTAGTGAAATTTTCTGGATTGTTGGCAACATGGCAGTCTTAGAAAATCCACTGCCTAACAAATTGTTTTGCAGATACTTGAGGAAAATAAAAAACAGAATCAGCATTGTCGATGTACATAATCTCGATAACAAAGCTTATTTTCTTATTTATGCAAATCTACAATAAATACGTAGGCACACAAAATCAATCAAACAATATATCTATCAGTGTGAAGGTAGGTACCTATTCTGCGGTCATGCATAGTTAGTTCTATAATCTATTTTAAATACCTCCTCATCATCAGCGGAACTGACTACTACTAAAATACCTAGACCTTGGCTACTAAAATAACTAAATAAACCTTTAAACTTTTAAAAATAACGTCTATCCCGCTCTTATAGGCACAGCAGTTTCTAAAAAGTAAGCTCTATATAAGTCATCTGTGATAGGTATTCCTCGTAAACCAATTATTTCGATAAAGAGGTGTTAATACATGTCATTTTAATCTATAATTTTAAAACTCATTTATAGTTCATGATGAGTAAGAATTCGATTGCTGAATCAAATATTTCGGGTTTTTACCAGGCTTGAGCTCGAACGTGAAATTCACCAATAGCGGTTTGTGGTAGGTAGCTAAACTAGAGTTTTAAAGTCAAAAACTAAAAACAAGGCATACATTTAAGCCACCTCCCATGTTACCGATTCTCACATGAATTTTTATCGACATAACCTACCTGAGAACATTTTGCCCTCAACAAACTCTTGCCCGTGAAATTGTCACACAAAAGGGTGGGTCAGGTTAACACTTTTACCAATCACTCTTAAGTATATTTACCTATCCACCATTACATCTTTCTCATCCTGTTTGCGTGCAGGTATCTTTATTCTTATGTAACAAAATTTCCCCCAACCTATGCTTTAACGAAACCACCCCCAGGCGGGTTTCTTCGAAATTTCTACCTGCTAGAATACTTGATGATTTCCGAGAATCCGCATTCTTTTATTTTTATATACAAAGTATCCTGCAATTCACCGCTGAGGTATGTAGCAGGGGGTGAATGCTCACCAGACTACTTTTGAGGGATATTTATTGTGCCCCATAGCGCGGTCGGATAACGTTATTCTGATCCCTTATCGTTCGTGGAATTAATGGCATCTTAAATCAATTTGGTCTACAAATAATCTCTCCAATTTTACTTACTTGATCTCTGCTACCGTTACACTGTGGGATTAATAATACATTTTCAACATCACTGCTAAAGAGACATCCTTCCAAATAATGCGAGGAAATTTAATTTGTAATATAACCATCGCTCTGTGAGTGATTCCCAACCTATCTCCTCTAAATATTCAGGGATTCAGCTTTAAAATATTTTGTCGAAAAGTAACAGAGATTCTTAAACGGCACATTAACTTGGAGCCCTACACTCCAATTGCTCTCCTCACGGGATTTCGCTTTAATGCATAATATCAGTGAAAAATATCGTACCATCACGCCCGGAAATCTAACTTTGACCTTCGGCGCTGAAGCTATTTCACGACTGACTTCCACCCCAATCCGTGTCCAGGAGTAAAGCTGACGGAAGCGAGAGACAGACATATGTGGGAAAAGTATATGGGGTACTAGTATTCACGTTAAGGTGTAAATTAAATATTTAGAAAAAAACTTGCATGCTATCTGAATCCGTTCAACGGTGTGTTAAAATAAAAAAATATATGCTGTTTTCCATGATTTTTTTGTCAGAAGTTATGCAAATTCTGACGAAAGTTATGCAAACCGTGTATTCTTAAGTAAGCATTAATGATTTTCATTAAGAGCGCGTTAAATTAATGATTTTTCCTTTAAATTTTATTATTGAATTATTGCATAATCTATTTGCTTGGCAGCATCAACCTGTTTCTTTATGATTTTTACAAACGAAAAATCATAGGGTACCACTAATTTAAACGAAAACTAAAATTATTTTCATCGCCATTAGCTTGCAGCTATTCATTTTCATTGTCAGATATTTTAATTATGCTTTATTTATTTATTTAACTTCTTTACTGGGACGATATTGAGACTTTAAAATTCATTCTTCCACTTAACCCTTGAAAATTACACTAAGGACAATTACAAACACCCAAGCCTTATGTAGAGGAATCCACCTAGGTTGGAATCGAAGCCGCGGCCTGTTGGTTGACAGGCAAGGCAGTCAGTCGTTAGCCCGCCGCCACCGGAGCCGGGGTCAAGAGTGAAGAAATAAGATATTTGAATAAATGGTAAAAATAGCGAGTTAAATACAGTGGCATTGCAACAACTTTTAAGTAATAATGACGGCTTGAAGTGTTTCTTAACTTTGCCTTCTTCTTTTTTATTTGACATATGGGAAAAAAGTGCAGTGACGACTTCCAAGCATTAAAATCTGAACGCCAAACAAAGGTCGGATGTGTGTCTATAGGCCATAAAACTAGGCTGAAAACCAGGAATGTCGTAAGAGCTTAAACACTATGACAGCGAATCCCACTTTCATCAGACGGACTGCGCAGTATGAAAGAGAAGTATCAAGTCCTTCAACCGGTGGCAGTTTTCTCAAGTAAAGAGGAATGTTTAGGTACTTTTATATTATTAGATATTAGTTCTAGATTTTATTATATTCGCCAGCACCGGGATTTGCGTGATTTATAGATCTACATGCACATCATACCCTGCAAGCTTACATGAGGGCGTGTGGCAGCTTGTATCGTGAGGGGATATTAGTTGGCGATAATTGCAGTTAGTATCATTTTACTTTCGGGAAGTATTAATCATCGAATGAGAAATTTCTGAATATTAGCGTCATGAATTATGAAATAGAAAGAAATGCTTTATATCGATCTTTTCGTCAGTCAATATTCCTTAACTTCTCCTTGGAGTCTCGCTCACCAACATTTATTTCCATTTATATTCGCATAGCACCCTTCAAGCCACCGCTAGCGTGTGTGGCATGTGGTGATTACGTGAAGTAATGTAGTCAGTGAGGTGATTAGCATAACCCTAAATTACAACCCTCTCTTTGTCTCCCTTATACTCAAATGATTTTTATTTATCCAATATTTGGTTTTGTTTTAATTCATTTTATAAATAACCTAATGGTATGTATTGTAGTGAGTCAGTCACTCGGCTACTTACCATAATGTTCCGGGTTCGAGTCTCCGTTTAAAAACTACATCCGAATTCAAGTGCAATTTTGTGGATGACCATAACGTTTTGGGAAACCAAATGGTGGTAGAAGGAAAGGATGTTGCTCCCCTTCATTGAATAAATGGGTTTCATACGACTTCAAGGCTTAGCTATGAGAGAAGACTACCATCGTAGATAAAAACTATTCCTCGGATCGATTACGTTTTGTGGAGATGATAAAGAACAAGACGATGTATAATCTGTCGGAAGAAAATAATTATCATCTTCAGGCATAATTTTCTACACTATTGTAGATTTAAATCTGTAGCGAAGATCATAATATTTTGTGCCTCCTTCTCTTAGGAAAATGTTACCTCCTTGTCACACTGGATGAAAGTGAGCTATCAGAAAAGTATAGTGTCTTCATATAAGTAAAACATACTTGTTACATTTTCTAATATATAGTACATACCAATTCAATGCAGCCAGTTAAGCTATCGAGGCGTCCTCTTAAACTCTGTAATTTTGGGTGCTTTAAAGGAACAAGATGTTGTGACGAAATACCGCACACACAATATCACTTCTGGGTAAATCACCCGGCCGGACATCGAGGGATCCGAGATCGAATCCCGGTCAAGGCGAATGATTTTTTCACTATGTAATTGTTGCATTGAAATTCAAATTGGCGGATGACTCCATTAAAAGTTACTGTTACGGCAACTCCCGCAATTACTTGGTATTTACCATTGGTATATTCTTAGAGGGTCGCAGTAGTCCAGTGGGTAGAGCGTTGGACTGCTGACCCGAGGGTCCCGGGTACGATTCCCGGGCGAGGCGCTCTGGGCATCTGCAGCTCCACCCAAGCTAATGTGATTTTTCGGGTACCAGGTCTTCCTGGGAAACCATAACCGGCGCAGGGAAAGGAACTGGCCCCCCTACCGTGATGTGTGAATTTTCACACGCCGTATAGGGCTTAGTACTAGGTGAACTCTACCATCTCCTACTAAACCGACCTTCGGGTTGATTACTGTGTTTATGGTTTTTTTATACCTGTATTCTTAGAATTCTTCCAAAAATAACTTTCCCTAATAAAATTTGAATTATCCAAAGAAAAGCACGTGGGCATGATATAGCAATCAATTGTTTCCTGCTCAACTTTGAGGAAGTTCATGTTCATTAAAGGAAGAACAGAATATATATTTCCACTGTTTCCAAGAATGGCGGAAATAAACATTGTGTTCTTCATTTAATGCATCATATATCTTGAACGGAGAAGAAAACTTTCACTCGTGCTTGACGTAATTACTGTAATAAGCGATAATTAAAGGAATTAGAGACAGTCTCAGACCTATTTGTCGTTTCTTTCGGTGCACTCACGTTACACGATAGAAGCACACTCTAAGATTTACTTATTCGCAACCATTTGGAATATAACAAGTACATAAACGCCTTTTGGAAAGAGAAAGGTCTTCATTTCAGTACATTGAATAGATTGAAACAATGGTCAATCATTTTCCACTTCCTTGTTTTTTCCCATTAGAAATATTCCACGTTTCAGTGAAACTATGTTGAGTAACCAAAGCAATTTCTATCCCCACGAGAATGAAATATATTGTGAAAACTAAGTGCATTTTTCTTTATCTCGTCTTTTGAATTAAACCCTCGCGCTTTCAAGTAGACTTTTCGCCACATTACAGGCGTTTTTTTCGAATGCTAATCAACGTTCAGAAAGTCATAGGAGTTGTAAGGTATCCGAATGGCTCATCTATAAATGTTTCTCTTCCAAATATTCATCCCTAGCATAAAGCGTTGTTCAGAATTTGTACCTTTTTCAATTCGTACAGGCGCTCGTAACTTCATCCTTTCATTCTTACGTAATCCACATAAATTCCTTTATCCCCTGACGTTTTCCCATTCGTGAATTGGCCTTAAATTTTCACTTATTATTTCTTATTTTATCTAGCACGTAGCCTCGGATTCATACGAATCTGAGGTGCCTCATAATAATTTTCCCATTCAACTGTTTTATCTGTTCTCTGAGACCTCCACAAGTTCAGCTACTCGGGGCATGCGGTAGAAACAAAACTAATCAAAACCCTGCAGCGTGATATCCTACTAGGTAAATTTTTAACTACGTTTTGGTACGAGAAGATCGGCTACTTTCTTTAAATATGAATTATCGTTATGCTGGAGCAAATTTTGTTGCCCAATGATATAATTAACTCAGTTTGGTGGTAACGTGAAGTCACAAAACCACAGTTCTGCTTAAGAATTAGTCTTCCATGCATATATATGTACCTACTTCGTTCTTTTATTCCCACCCAATTATCTCATGTATACATGACACCCAGCAAGCCTCCCCTAGGGTGCATGGCAAGGAGTGATTACACCAAAATTGTCATCTTAAATCTATTGGTTCTACATTTGATCTCTCTGATTTTATTTACATGGTCTCTCCTATCGTAATGCGATGGTGGTAATAATGCATGGTCAGCATCATTTCCAAAGAGACATACTTCCAATTAATGCAAGAGATTCAATCTTCGTTCCGTAAGTGATTCCCAGCTTAGCTCCTCCAATAATTTTGATACGCTAGACAGTTTGTCATATCAATGTTTCACAAACCTAGCTTTTCTACGTTGCACGCGATCTAATTCGGCAATTAATCCAACTTCATAAGGATCCCATATACTAGCAACATATTCTAAACGAGGCTTTACGAGCGAAATATAACATATCTCTCTAACCTTTTCATCTCATCATCCCCACACTATTCTAATAAATCCTAATTTTTCGTCAGCTTGCCCACATATTCCCCGTCAACTTTTCACCGAGTTGAGGTCGGAAGTGAGAGTTTAATCGAGTGTACTCTTTCTATTTCGGTGTTCCCCATGCAGTGAGCGTCCGTGGGGGATTGCTCTTTTTCCCAAAGTTCATCATCACGCACTTTTTTAAGTTTAATTCTTATTGCCAGGTGCCACACCAGCGTTGTATAGTATTTAGGCGTCTGCTGAATCTGCTTTATACTCAGTATTAAAAAGGAAAAACTAATACTCGACCATTCAAAAAGTCTATAATTCAACCCATCATATTGTCATTCATGCCAAAGGCTTCTAGATATGTGAATGAATAATTTACTATGAGGTACCTTGTCGGAGGCCATTATTTGAGATTCCAAATTTTTGGCATCGGTTGTAGGGAACGATTTGTTAAGCTATCGAAGACATTCGGTGAGAAATTGTTTAGGCGCTTTGAAAGTATGAATTTTATAAGTTTTCGTTTTCCAAATTTCTGGTTACTCTTTCGCCTTCATTATTTTTTAGTGAATTAAATTTTGACTTATTTCCCTGAACCTCTCTGACGTACGACCAAAATACTTACGGATTCTCTTTTAAATTTTCTGATAATCTTTTCTTTTTGGAATCGCTTAACCCTTACCGAAATTCCTTCTTGCCATTCGACCTAGATATCTAGTAATCATAAGTAATCTCATTTCTTTTGTTGCTAGAGATATCATCCCTTGTATTTTAATGTTACCGCTACATAGCCTTTGACTTCGTAATGATTTTCTAATATCCCCGTTGTACCATCAAGATCCGTTTTATCTTTTATAAATTTCATGGGAATGAACCTGTTGACTGCTAAGTGCGTGATGTCAAGAAATTGATTCCACGTATTCTTTTTTAGTTTTATTTAGTAACCTGCGAGCCACCCCTAGGGTGTGTGGCAGGGGGTGATTTTACACCGACTACCCATGACCCAAAACACCTTTCCCTCCAAGCGCGGTCGAACAAACGTAATTTTTTTCTTTTCCCCTATCTTTCGTGGAAAAAATGGCATCTTATATATATATATATATATATATATATATATATGTTACACGCTTAATCTCTCTAATTTACTGGCACGATCCCTCCTACCGTAGGGCCATGGGGTGAAAAACTCATTTTCAACATCATTGTTAAAGACACATCCTTCCAATTTATGCAAGAGATTCAATCTGTAGCTTAGCCTTCGCTTCACGAGTGATTCCCAACCTAGATCCTCTCATAATTCTGATCTGTTAATCAGTTTGCCGTAACAACGTTTAACAAATCTAGCTCCTTTAAACTTCACACGATCTAATTCGGCAATCAATTCAACTTAATGAGAATCCCATATGCTAGCAGCATACGAGCATGCATTCTAAATGAGGTCATTATAAATTGGGTTAGTATTACGCAGTTTTGCAATAATTCTTGGTATTTCGGTGTTTACTAGGTTTCTGAAGATTTGCTAATTGACAATGTAACGCGCATTTTAATTCATTATGCTCCCCATCTTTAAGCCAGTAAATTTTTCTTGTAGCCTTCTTATTTCGGACGTCATTGTTGAAAAACTTAGCATTTACTGATCTGTGGTCACTATTTCCTTTACTAGGTTCAACAGTTGAGACTTTTTCGGCTAAGTTCGTTGCTGACAGATCAAAATCATTAGCGCCCCCAGTTGTTGAAGAGACGAGTCGATACTGCCCTTCTCCTGGCAAAACATCTGCTGTTTCAACTTCTTGCCACTAATCTATATTGCAAATGATGAGAGTTCAAAAAGTTTTTTAAACATTTACATCGTTACAAATGTGTTTTTTATCAATTTTTACATTCAAGTGGGGGACCGATGGACCCTTCCGATTCGTTCTAACGAGCTGGCGTCGACAAACGCATCCACTTCCTCATTCGTCACTTTGTCCGTCGGCGCCCCGTCTGCCACTTGGCGACACAATAACGACCACCATCCCGAGCCTCATCTGCAGCCATTACAAAAGAGGTCGCTGCGCGGGAGGATTTGTCTGATCACAAAAGAGCACGTTCATCCCAAGCCAAGCCTGCCTCGGCACCCCTACCTCCTTGCCATCCTCCCCTCCCATTCCACGCCTCGTTCCTGCCTCAACATGCCGCCGCGGGTCGCGACTTGAGGGTCGCCCGACACACATCGCGAAGAGATTTTTCAGCCTCCCCCGCCCTCCCTCTCACACCTCACCGCCTCGGTCGAATTATGCAAGGCGCCAGGCCAACTCTTTGTTCCGGAGACTGGAAAGAATGAATAAATGAGTCGATGCAACGCGCCCGATAAAGCTTCCCTGACTCTCGCGCGGAGGGTGGGTGACCATGTGACCTGGGAGTGGCTATCACAATAATTTTTCACGTTGTATCGGGTAGTGTTCTTCGGCGAGCCGTCGGCTATACGCCGAGGGAAGGGAGGGAGTGCCTTCAATGCATCCGCGCTCACATCTCTTATAAATATCAAATCCAAT
Organism: Hetaerina americana; assembly: GCF_022747635.1. Lineage (NCBI taxonomy): Eukaryota > Metazoa > Arthropoda > Insecta > Odonata > Calopterygidae > Hetaerina > Hetaerina americana. The sequence continues at coordinate 29,715,689 of NW_027287316.1, forward strand.
CAATTCTAAAGGACTATTTTTTTAATTTCGTTACCATTTATTTGTTTAGTTTCATACCAATCGTCTGCATTTTATTACTTTCATAAGACTTATACTTGAGTACTCAAGACCAGTTTTTATCTCAAAGCCCAATGACCGGTGCCAGACAACAAAGCATTTTAATCGTTTTACTCTTAATAAATGAAAAAGAAACACTTTGTTCCAATCCACCAATTTATAATAAATGAAAAAGAAACACTTTGTTCCAATCCACCAATTTATTACAGGTACGACTAGTTTCGACGCTACGGCGTCATCCTCAGGTACAAAGTTTAAAGTCACAATCATTGTATATATACTCTCTTCTGGAAAGGGTGGGGGAGTTGTGGGAAGAGGGGGCGGGGAGGGGAGTACGGGGGTAGGTACGAAAGTATGTGGGAGAGGGTAGGAAGTACGGGGGTAGGTACTTTCGTACCTACCCCCGTACTCCCCTCCCCGCCCCCTCTTCCCACAACTCCCCCACCCTTTCCAGAAGAGAGTATATATACAATGATTGTGACTTTAAACTTTGTACCTGAGGATGACGCCGTAGCGTCGAAACTAGTCGTACCTGTAATAAATTGGTGGATTGGAACAAAGTGTTTCTTTTTCATTTATTATAAATTGGTGGATTGGAACAAAGTGTTTCTTTTTCATTTATTAAAATGAACTTCCACAAAGTTGAGGCTGAAACTATTGAACTAATTAAGACCGTTTTACTCTTCTTTTATCCTAGCCGAACAGCCGCCCTCCTGCTTTCATTGCCAATAAAAGCATGTAATTGTACAATTCAAAATGTGAACGTCCCTAAGGTTGATGACCGTATACCGACCCTCGGCGCTACAGGAAAAATGCCTTCGCCACAACGGGAAGTTTGGGAAATACAAGTCCAAGTGGCTTGACTATATACTAGGCCCCATTGCCAATATAGGATCCGAGGCGTAACTCGAGAATTGATAGGTGCATTACATAACAATGACTTGCAGTGGGACACCAAGCGTGAAATGGGTCACGTCGAAAATAAGAAAAGTGAAAGCGTGAGGAGTCGCGAGAAAATGTTATTATTAAATACCATTGTACAAATCTCGTTGCAATTAGGTATTTCTCCTGGTCGCAACGGTCAATTCTAGTCAACGTTCACTCTTACAATGTACATACATACTCAAGAAGAACAGATACGAGACAAAATACTCTTAAATACAATTACACTTAAAGATTAGAAACCGCACCTTTACCATCACACATGGGCTAGGTTCACACCATACATACAATGCACTGCCCATTCCATACTCCGTCCATAATCACGCAATCTTCCACTTTATATATATATATATATATATATATATATATATATATATATATATATATATATATATATATATATATACATATATACAGAAACATATATAAGGAAAAGGGATAGGAACACGTATAAAGGACGAACACAATAGAGGTGGGGAAGGCGGAATCGAACGGATCACAAGAGTAAAAATATTTCCTCAACCGGGACTCGAACACCGGATCTTTCCACTTGCCGGGCGGATGCTCTTACCACTTGAGCTATCGAGGATATGTAATTTACCCTGAGATCCGTGGGTCTTATATGTCGCCAAGCGCCCCGATTCTTTAGCCAAGAGATGGCGTCAGGGGGCTGTTTCACCCACCAAAGGAGAAATAGAGAATACACACAAGAGGAAAGGAGAGTGGTTAGAATTCATACAACATCATACAGGAAAAGAACAGTGCGTTTCGTGGCACGCATAGCCAGAAGAAAGAGATGAGCCACATTGGCCAAATACACATTCAAACACGAAATCCCGCCAAACGGCGAATATATACTCATATATACAGAAACATATATAAGGAAAAGGGATAGGAACACGTATAAAGGACGAACACAATAGAGGTGGGGAAGGCGGAATCGAACGGATCCGGAACGGAAAAGATCCGGTGTTCGAGTCCCGGTTGAGGAAATATTTTTACTCTTGTGATCCGTTCGATTCCGCCTTCCCCACCTCTATTGTGTTCGTCCTTTATACGTGTTCCTATCCCTTTTCCTTATATATGTTTCTGTATATATGAGTATATATTCGCCGTTTGGCGGGATTTCGTGTTTGAATGTGTATTTGGCCAATGTGGCTCATCTCTTTCTTCTGGCTATGCGTGCCACGAAACGCACTGTTCTTTTCCTGTATGATGTTGTATGAATTCTAACCACTGTCATTTCCTCTTGTGTGTATTCTCTATTTCTCCTTTGGTGGGTGAAACAGCCCCCTGACGCCATCTCTTGGCTAAAGAATCGGGGCGCTTGGCGACATATAAGACCCACGGATCTCAGGGTAAATTACATATCCTCGATAGCTGCCTTGATAGCAGGACGTGCCTGTGTTCACCGAGTGTCTAAAATCGCCGGCGTCCGAGGCTTCGGTCGCCGGGGTTTGGAGAGCGGCACTGCCGGACTCTCTCGGAAATCGAGGTTCCGATCGTGTTTTGTTTCGAGCGGCGGTTGACCGCCTAGTTCATCAAGAAGCGCGCAGTTTGACTCTCGACTTCTTCCGCCGGGAAGGCTGTACTTTTGTTTTGTTTAGTGGATCAAGACTGACCTTGACTCCTGGTGTAGAGCTTAGGCTCCTTTTGTTTGCTACCGCCGGGTGCGTGTGGCGGGGAGGGAGCGTTCGTGAGTGTTTTATTTCCCTTTAAAGTGCTCGTTTTTTTTGTTGCGCTTTCCTTCTTCATGCTAGTGTGCTGAATTTGATTTCTTCAAATGGCTGTGCGCCGTTTAAACACGCTCGCCTTGCAAGTTGACGAGAAGGCGAAGCCTCCTACCCCGTTGGAGGTCCACCTCTTCACGTTAGAGTCGCTGGGCCTCACACCCGAAGAGATAGTGGCGATCCAATTTGGATACAATCGTCATTTGATATTCCTGAAGTTGGCAACCGAAGCTACAATGACTAGGATTTTAGACAATACTCCGCGGAAACTACCGTTTCCGTCTTTAAGTGACCAGAGGACGACAATAACAATTGACGAGACTTCCGGCAGCCCGTGTAATGTCAGGGTTCTTTGTCTCCCCGTGGAGACCCCATTGGAAGACATAACAGGCGAGCTCCAACGCTTTGGTAAAATACATCGCTCGTGGGAGAACAGGTGGGAGGGAGAAAATATGGCGCGGGTGCTTACTGGCACCAGGGTTGTGCGGATGACGGTCGAGAGAAATATCCCCTCGTACCTCCACATCGGCGGCAACCGGGCCATCATCATCTATGAGGGTCAGCGCCGCACTTGCGCCCGCTGTAATCAAGAAGGCCACGAGCGCAAGACCTGCCCTCGGAACCAGGTATGTAAGAGCTATGTGGAGGCAATGACGATGCCCTCCAACCCTAACGCCGCCGTGGAGATGGACGAGCCCGAAGTGGCTGTGGAGGAGAGAGCGCGGTCGCTTCTACTCATCGAGGGTGCGGTCCCGGCTGCTCCCGTTGGTCCCCCGCATCTCCCTTCAATTGGAGGGAAATGTCAGCGGGAGCGAAAATCGTCAACGGAGGAAAGGGAACCGAAAAAGAAGAGGACAGACAAACCCAAGCTCCTGGTCTCGAATACCGTTCTACAAATGGTTCACATACCTACCACCTCGCCTAATATCACACGACCTCCAGCCCCCGTCTCCGTGAGCTCGTCAAATGAGGAGGGATGGTCTTTCGCCCCCCCTCCCCCCGCTCATGCCATCGACGCCCTCGCTACGCAATCCTTGCATCACGGGTTTCAAACACCCCAAGAACCTCTGGTGACAGGTGAGGAGGATGCATCTGATTGCGATGTTTTCCAGTCCCCAAGAGCTCATCCCTCGACCCCTTTATCATTGACTGTAAAGGAAGCGTCACCGACCCCGGAAGTCGACCCGCATACAAGTTTCCCAAAGTCAAAAATCCCACATACCCCATCTTCTTTCCCCATTAAGGACAGTCAATGTGTCGACGATCTTCCCAGCGCTTCTCAAGATACGGACCACAAGCAACTATCTCCCCTGATTTTTCCCGACCACAACCCTTCCGCAGATGAGCCCCAGTCCGCCACTCCGACCCTCCCCGAGGGTGCGTCCTACCCCTTGGCGGCCCCCAGCGGTGCTCCTTCGAAGAAGGCCCCCTGTGGAACGCTGCCGAGTTACCTGGTCTTCGTGGAGACCACGGCTGGCTCTTCCTCTTCGGACGAGGCCGGGGGGGAGGGATGTGGCGAAATGCCGCGTCCTCGCTCGTCGACCCGTTGGACGAGGCGTCCCGGGAAACGGCGAAGCACTCGTCGCCCGGGGTCGAGTCGCGACCGGAGCGACGCTAGCCACGATCAGAACTCTGGGAAGTGATGTCCGGTAGCCACCCGGTGCCGGACACACTTCGTCCATCGTTGAAGAGTTTTTTTTTTTTGCTGAATGACTGATTGAATCGATAATTTCAACCCTGCCATTGATAATTTCTTACAATGCATAATTTTCCATTGCTAGCTAAATTCTCCCTCCTAATATCTGTGGACCTTGTCTTCCTTTCTTTTTTTCTTTCTAAATGTTAATGGTCAAATTCACGAGTATGCGTCTGTATGCATATGCTTATGTATGTGCGTGTGGATATGCATGTGTGCGTATGTATGTACAAGTGGATATGTATGTGGTATATGTATCATATATGTATCCATGTATACACTTATACTAAAGAAAAACATGATGTACCCATAATCTGTGACCTGATATTATGCATAATGCTAACAAACTCTGTAATATTCTGAACCGAATAAAATAATTTATATCATAGCTCAAGTGGTTAAGAGCATCCGCCCGGCAAGTGGAAAGATCCGGTGTTCGAGTCCCGGTTGAGGAAATATTTTTACTCTTGTGATCCGTTCGATTCCGCCTTCCCCACCTCTATTGTGTTCGTCCTTTATACGTGTTCCTATCCCTTTTCCTTATATATGTTTCTGTATATATGAGTATATATTCGCCGTTTGGCGGGATTTCGTGTTTGAATGTATATATATATATATATATATATATATATATATATATATATATATATATATATATATATATATATATATATATATATATATATATATATATATATATATAAAATTATATAATGTTTTATACTTAGCACTATTAGACACAGACAAAAACACAGAAACACACGAAAAATAGTGAGTCCCTTTTTTTTGTGTGCTTCTGTGTTTTTGTGTGTCCACTAGTGCTAAGTGTTATACATTATTATTCACGTCCGTTATATATATAGAGAGAGAGAGGGTTCGTCCGGAAAATAAGTGTACTGAGCTCAGGAAAAAAAATTTATTACACTTTTACATATCTTAAGCTAATATTCCTCAAAATAGGACCCTTGTGAGTCGATACACTTGCTCCAGCGGCGTTCCCATTCCTGGAACGCTCCCGCGAAGGCATCATCGGGAACCTCTCGAAGACTCGTCGTCGACCTCTTCTCTGCCCTCCACGAACATCTTGTGCCACCGAAAGATCATGTTTCTGGACATGGCTGACTCCCCGTAAGCCTGGTTAATCATACCGACAGTTTCGGTAGACGATTTCCCAAGCTTTACCGCAAATTTGATGGAATAACGCTGCTTCGGCATCGCGTTCCGTGACGTGGGTCGAGCGTGGAGGTTCGCGTTAACAGAGCTCCTCACTACACCACAGCTCAGAGCCGACTGCCTTTTTCAGCGTCGCTTGCCAACATACCCCCCTCCAATCGCAGCCCGTCAGAGCGGTGCTGGGCGCGCCTGGAGCGGCGCGCCCAGCCCAGGAGCCAGAACACTTATTTTCCGGACGAACCCTGTTTATAAACTATAAACACAGTAATCAACCCGAAGGTCGGTTTAGGAGGTGATGGTAGAGTTCACCCAGTCCTAAGCCCTATACGGGGTGTGAAATTCACACATCAGGGTGGGGGGGCCAGTTCCTTACCCTGTGCCGATTATGGTTTCCCAGGAAGATCTGGTACCCGAAAAATCACTTTAGCTTGGGTGGAGCTGCAGATGCCCAGAGCGCCTCGCCCGGGAATCAAACCCCTCCGGTCAGCAGTCCAACGCTCTATCCCCTGGACTACCGTGACTCACATAAATAAATAAATATATATATATGTTTAGATATTGGTTTAGAAATTTACCTTGAACTCAACTCTTAACATATTCGACTGGTTTCACCATTTTTGCTTTGCCTCAAAAATATGAACAATATCATGGCAGTCCTGACCATGGTATAGAACAACAACTGAACACTATAAAGATGTTACTAATGTCACAGCCAGACAGTACTTCAGTCTTTTGGTGGCATTAGAGCATAAGCATCACAATGGACGAACAGAGGAAATCATGACTAACGGAAAGGATAGCCAATAGTCTACAGGTAATATTGCTGAATTCCGGGATATTAGCGGACTCTTGTGTCTACCAAGGGGATTGTTCAATTGACGCCATTATAGCTAGGCAGCTGTAATAAAATTAAATTAAATTCAGTGAGGTAAACGAGAATTAACCAATTAAACTTTACAAGTTTTCCCTCCTTATGTTTTACCACTGCACGAATTTCTTCCTCCTTGGAGTAATTGTACTTTTAATGAAATATTGATGTGATGAAGTAAAACAATAAAATTTATGATTGTGTTGCAATAGGTGGTTAACTTTAAACCGGGTAACTGTCAGAGGCATATTAATGTGGCATTATTCGGCAGTAATCTACTGAGATTATAGCGAGCAAAGATTCAGGAGATGCATACTGGAAAAAAGCTTGCTATACTTATTACTCAACCTTTCCTCTTCTGTTTACTTTTGGGCACTCAAAATTTTCAATGAAGCCATTCACAAGAAAGGAATCGATATTACAGTTTCATTTTTTTCTTATATTTTTAGAGTGCACATATGATAATTTTAGAGCATTATATTCGCTCGTGTGGCAATGACCTGGGGGCTAAGTATTTGCGCAATGAGGTTTAATCTAATGTCTCGCTTTTCTAATCATTCTTCACCAACGATTGCAACTCCTGAAACACATTATAAAGATTATGAAATTATAAAGGAAAATGGGTAAATATGAGGTCTGTTCAAAAAGTATCGCGACTTTGGTGTTTTTTTCAAAAATTATTATTTTATTCATGAATACCTGTTTTGTCCTCTTCAAGTAATTCCTATTAGATATTATACAATTGTTCTTAAGTTTTTTCCAATCCTCTAAGCACTAAAAAAAATCATTTTTTGTGATCTCGTTCAGCTCCTCCTTCGATGCAGTGTTTATCTCGTCAATCGCAGCATAGCGTCGTTTTTTCATGGGCCTCTTCAGTTTCTGGAACAAGAAAAAGTCACCAGGGGCCAGGTCCGGGGAATACAGTATCTGCGGCATCATTGGTGTGCTGTTCTTGGCCACAATTTCGCGCACAAGTAATGATGTGTGAGCAGGGGCGTTGTCATGGTGCAAAAGCCAATTTTTGTTTTTCCACAAATCCGGTCGTTTGTGGCGGATTGCCAATTGTGCCAATTGCGCATAACTTGCAGGTTATATTCCTTATTTACCGTTCTACCCTGTGGCAAGAACTCATGATGCACCACGCCCCTGCAATCAAAGAAAACTGTAAACAAATCTTTCAAATTCGACTGAACTTTTTTTGTCTTGGCCCGTGCTGTAGCTTCCATTGGGTTAACTGAGTATTAGTTTCTACGTCATAACCATAAACCCATGATTCGTCACCAGTTATGACCCTCTGGAGCAAATTTGGGTCGTTGCGGACCTCATTAGCAATGTTAATGCGTCGCTGTTTTGGTCGAAATTGAGCAATTTTGGTACGAATTTCGCGGCGACCCGTGTCATTCCCAAATCATTGGTAAAAATCGAATGGCAATCGATATGTTTAGGTCCTCAGCAACTTCTCTAACGGTGTTTCGACGATTGGCCAATACTATTTTCTTCACTTCACCAATATTTTCGTCTGTTGTTGACGTGCTCGGGCCTCCGGCACGCTCTTCGTCGTTCACATCTTCTCGGCCCTCTGAGAACATTTTGTAACACTGATAAACGTTGCTTCGGTCCAAAATAGCTTCTCCATATGCCACAGTCAACATTCGGAATGCGTCAGCGCCCTTAATTTCGTTTTTCACACAAAATACAGATTCTTTGATCCATTTTTTGGAACAGGCAAAAATCGAAGACAAGCCGAAACACGACCAAGCAAAACAGCTGTCAACAATTAACTGAACATTCAAAATGGCCGAACTTTTCGGAATAAGTGGGAGATATAAGTACCAACATAACGCCACAAAAAAATCGAAAATAAAATATACGAAACCCGCGGAAACTCATGATTCGCGATACTTTTTAACAGACCTCGTATATATTTATACTTTTTTGAGAAGGTGGCGAGAGAGAGAAAGAACGGCAAGAGATGCATGGAAAGGGCTGGAGACATAAAATAATTCGAATTAATGTATCGTAATATTATTTTATTATCTGAGGGAGGAAGCTTAGCTTGTTTATTTAATGCCTCAAAATTCATATACCTAAAAATAGGACAATCACAACTCTATCTCAAAGCGATGGGAAAGGCAATCGTGTGTCAACGACTTCAATGATTTTTTATTTAAAAAAAGAAAACGTGAATACATGTGACTGAGATTTAGTTTATGGCATCTTAAATACACGACAGGAGACATTAGTATAATGTGTTTTTCGACGCACAAAACGACAGGATTTGTAAATACTTCGCAGTTATATTGAAGAATATATCCTGGCAAGTTTTTGATCTTTTGCATACAGGCATTATAATTTTTCTCAACTAATAGGAGTGACTAAACTTGATAACCTTGATTCCTCCGTCATGCAAAATAAGAACAACACGAAAAGATCAAGTTATTGACTCATTTGTAAAGATATTATTGGTCTATTTAAATGGAATATTTTCCACGATAAAATGAAATTTCTCATCCCTCTACTTCGACCAGATAAGCTAAATGATTTTTATTGATCTATTAAAAGAGTTTTAATTTTCCCTCTCCGTCGCGCTGCCGTATTGGAATCCCTGTCAACATCTTTCGGCTGGCGAGTCTCGGAGGCGCTGAAAGCTGCTCATTGAAATTGAGAAAGGGTGGCGTAATTGCATCGGATGGTTACTAGTATCCAATCGATGTTTCTCAAATTGATTGGGAAATCCTCGATGGGAACATTCCGCTGTTTATGAAGTGAACAGATTTGACCCCATGACTCGCAGCAATCCACGCGTAGCATTGGGAGAACGATCTGTTATTTTGATATAAATTTAATCTAAAGGCAGTCAAAGTTGCTTCGTGATGGAAAGTATCTCTAGAAAAAGTTGTCTGCGAGACATGGGCCTCCATAAAATTAATTTAAAAAAATATTCTTAGATCTCTTTAGAGCTAGGTATCGTTTTTCTGTGTAGCATCGTGAATCGGAAATTAGCGGGTGTAGAATACGTTAAAATAACATATCACCTAAAAACTACATGAAATTCTTGATACTTTCAGCTACTCTACAGTAAATTATTTACTTGAGGGAAAATGTATGTACTTGTGCTTTCAAGACGTAAAATCTAAGTATTTTTAAGGTAAGATTTTTATCAACGAGAAAATTCAAGAATTCATTGAAAAAGACTTGTTTGTACATTTTTAGCATTATCGTAGTTCACCATTTAATTGATCGGCGCTCATTTTTAAATGAAATTAAAATTATTAATAGTAGTATACCGTTTAAGTTAGGGTTTTGGATGGGCACAAACTTGCCATTGCTGCAATTCATAGCCTAGTCTAAAAAAGTACAACCTCACAACCTATACTGCATTAAAATTGTCCTTTAATTCCTCGTACATACGACATTCTCTATGTCCCTTCATTCTGCCCAACATACCTATCCTTTTCCTACATCTTCCTAACTTGCCTAATGCTCTCCCCTCTATCACAGTCTACAACATCCCAGGAAGGAATTTGAGGAAATTGACAAAAAATTACCTAATTAAGAACGAGAGGACTCCAAATATCGCAAGGGATGTGAAAATCACAGTAAAGAATAACCACGTGGAGAAAATCCTTTAGACTCAATTGCATAACATCCAAATTAACAAAGATTAGATGGCAAACTAATAGCATATATCATCATGAACCAATTATCTGAGGCCATTCCAATCTTTGTAAGATAATGAGAGGAATTTCTAAATTAAACAAGCGCCAGATGGAAAGAATGACGCCTAATTAAAACTAATTATTTTATTTCTCCAGTGGATTAGGATAATTTTAACCTGTATATATATATATATATATATATATATATATATATATATATATATATATGCGGTAGTTCAATTGCCTGGCAAGCCTCTCTGAGCACCTGCAGCTCCATCCAAACTATGTAATTTTTCGGGTACCGGATCATCCTGGGAAACCATAACCGGTACAGGGAAAGGAACTAACCTCCCTGCCCTGATGGTTGAATTTCGCTTGCCGTCGGGCTTGGTCCTGGGTGAATTCTACCATCACCTACCAACCCGATAAACCCCCTATTTCTCCCTCCTTTTCCTAAATCACTGAGTAGTTCTACAGGAATCTTATCTGTTCTCACAGCCTTCTAGAATTTCCTTTCATGCCTTTTCTATCCCTCAGTCAAGTATTTCTGGTCCTATTCTATCATTACAGACATTATTTAACTCCACACTGCCTGGCCTATTGCTTTAAAAATATAGTTCCTATATATACGAGACAGAACGCCTTCTCTTTCCATTAATATTGCATCTCAGATCAGTTGCATCTCAAATAGTGCCAACTGAATGTCCTCTCTTACGTCCTAACAGTTCCTTCACCTTTCTGTAGAGTGCGCCCATTTATACATCTGTAAGCTATCCATAGCCTCCCACATTCAACCATGTTCTCTTTGTCCTATCATCTTCTGACTTCAGTATATTTTTTGGCTCTTTTTGCTTTTTCCTGCCCAATTCTATATTCAGCATCTTTCGTTTATTTCTTTAATCCATCTCCTAATCATTTTCCGTAAAGAAACAATGGCTTCCTAACCCCTTTTCTATTTACTTTACCTATGGTTTCGTTCGCCGCTTTCGTTACTCCTTCTCTGCGATACACCGATATTTCTTCCATTGTGCCCGTTCCTTCATTCTTGCTCTGAATTACCTCAGCTGCCTCGTGGTACACCCTTATCTCCCAATTTTAAGTCTTCTACGTTCCATTTCCTTACAATCTCTCCCGTTCTCATTCTCTTAAATTTAATGAGCAGTGAATTGCTTCCCAAACCAGCACCTGTTCCCAGGAAACTGTGTGGGTATATCAAGCAACTCCTGAGTCTACATTCAGCCACAATAGATTTCAACTGAAATACCCCTGTGTGTCCCGGAATTTATCATGTGTAACTATGTTTGCCGTGGTTTTTCGAGCCGTATGCCAAATTATAATAACTCTGGTTCTCCGTGAACTGCTGAAATGATGTCAGGCAACCACCCAGTTATATTTTAGGGCAGTACTATTGCAAATATCTTGGGAGGACATTTTGTCAAACTGAAAGACCTCGGTGAATTTTTAACTAAGCTAAAACTCAATGTCATTACTCCCTGTTGAGCCATTTATCGACACCAAAAACAAGGTGCGCTTAAGAGCAATCACTTAACTTACGCCACTATCGGGTCAATCCATTGCCAAATGTATGTCAAATAAGGCTCCTAGAAAAAAATTCTCTCAATAAACATTCTGTTTGGGACAAAAACAAACTGTCATTAAATAGTGATATTATCTACTGGGTTTACCCAAAAAATACGAAAATAAACTCGACTACACAAATTGTATGTAGAACATACATTTGCATGTAGAATATTGAAAATCTACAGGTACAGTCCGAGTCGCCATTGGCCAGGTGAAAGGTGGAGGGTTGGAAAGGTAATAAGAATTTTACCAAAAACAGTGATATTTTGCGTCTGTAATTAGAACGCCCTTGGAAGCATTCCATTTTTACACAATATTTAAAACGTGTTTTGAGGCACTGATATTCCTAGGTCAATGATCACCCCTATATTCAATCAACCAGATGCAATCTGCAAAAAATTGTTTATTTACTCGTTGACAATTACACCTGTTTCAAAAATGTTCCAATTACTATCTCTCGGAGTTCCAATTCGTGAGCGTCAAAGAGACTCCTCGGAAGTGTGAGGAGATAACAGTTCGGCCAAGGGTGAGAGGCGGGGATAAGAGCGATGAAGTCAATGCAGCCCGAGCTGCGGAGCTAGATAAGACCCAAACGAGACCCATAGTGCGTCATAGCTAGTTTAAAATGACGTGTTGAGTTCCTCACCGCTATGCAATGAGGAGATGCAGCCACACGCCATGTTAAGAGAGGGAGGTCAAGTTAAATCAACGGCGGAAGACCCGCCCTGCGACTGATAAGCGACGACATCAGCACTCCACTGAAACAGCTTCAGCTGCTGGAATACTGGAGGAGATAAAGAGATGTCGGACGGGGCGAAATTAGGTGATGTATCCCCGGTTCCCTGATGCATGAACCATTGAAAATCGAAGGCTAAAGGAAAATACAAATTGGGATTAAATTAATGCCAAATTCCTTTGCAGTAAAATGAATATAATTATATAATTTGGTGGGTGGAACATTACTTCTACTTTTCTTCGTCCATTAATGTTTCCTATCATGTTTTCCCTATACTTCCTTCCTTTCTTCATTCTATCCAACTGTACATGTACCGCCCATCCTGTCTACCAGTTTCTTCAATTAACTAAAGTCCTTCCCATTATAACAGGCTTTGTAACATGCCATTGTCAATGAAAATACGCTGCAATCAACTTTCATGTTCCAATTGCATTTCCCCCCACAATCCTCTCTTCTCCTCCACCAAGCCAAGTACTTCTCATTTTTTTTTCCTTTCTGTTCATAAACCTCCAATCTACAGGGTTCGTCCGGAAAATAAGTGACTGACTCCTGGGCTGGGCGCGCCGCTCCAGGCGCGCCCAGCACCGCTCTGACGGGCTGCGATTGGAGGGGGGTATGTTGGCAAGCGACGCTGAAAAAGGCAGTCGGCTATGAGCTGTGGTGTAGTGAGGAGCTCTGTTAACGCGAACCTCCACGCTCGACCCACGTCACGGAACGCGATGCCGAAGCAGCGTTATTCCATCAAATTTGCGGTAAAGCTTGGGAAATCGTCTACCGAAACTGTCGGTATGATTAACCAGGCTTACAGGGAGTCAGCCATGTCCAGAAACATGATCTTTCGGTGGCACAAGATGTTCGTGGAGGGCAGAGAAGAGGTCGACGACGAGTCTTCGAGAGGTTCCCGATGATGCCTTCGCGGGAGCGTTCCAGGAATGGGAACGCCGCTGGAGCAAGTGTATCGACTCACAAGGGTCCTATTTTGAGGAATATTAGCTTAAGATATGTAAAAGTGTAATAAATTTTTTTTCCTGAGCTCAGTACACTTATTTTCCGGACGAACCCTGTAAGCTGAACATTTTTCTTCATAGATATTTCTATGCGCCGGCAAAAACCACGCACAATATATTTAAGTTTTTACAAACTTTCCCTTAGTATCCTTAGCCAACTTCCCAGCCATAAATTCATAAAATGTCTCAGTTGTCAACAATTAAGTCCATGCGTCTAAAGCAGTTCTTTTAAGACAATCTGTACAGTATTGTCTTTCAGGAACGTACCCCAAGATAAATATCATGTCAACTGCGAGCGCAACGTTTACCCTTTATGCCCATAGTCAGCTAGTACCAGTAGCTACGGCAATGGATTTTTACGTATGCCTTAGAAAAATGCAAACCACATCAATCGCAATTAAGGCCTTCACCAAATATATATATATATATATATATATATATATATATATATATATATATATATATATATATATATATATATACATATATATATACATATATATATATATATATATATATATAAATGCTTTCGTTGACGTAACACGGAAGTGGCGAATAGTACAATACACAATAACACACAATATAGAAACACAAAAAAAGGAGAACACTCACACGTATTTTCTTGATATTTCGACGGAAACAATCCGTCTTCATCTGAAGATATAGAAGTAATGTATATATATATATATATATATATATATATATATATATATATATATATAAATATATATATATATATATATATATATATATATATATATATATAAATATATATATATATATATATATGTATATACCACTCTTTGGGTAACGCTTTTTCGACTCAAAAAGCGTTATCCACAGAGTTTGTTCTTCAGGGAATTGGTGAGTCAGCGATAGACATATACAAATTGTGGAAGTTCTCGTAAGGTGGTGGAAAAGATTGCAAGGCGTTTGTAAGGAGATCTTTGCCAACTGGAGGCTGCAACGCGACAACCCCACACCACCTTCATCGTGACCAGGCCAAGAACAAGGTGGCAACGCTGCTCCAGTCACTCAACACGATGTGATGTCTCTTGACTTCTTATTGTTCTCGAGAATAAAAAGGAGTGTGAAAGGCAACCATTGTGGAACGCTGAAGAACGTCAAATAAGCCGTGACGAGGTGCCTTCATGAGACTCCCATCGACGCTTTCCAGGCAGCGTTCCGGGATTAAAAGCGGCGCTGGCATTAGGGTGTCGATGAACTAGGGTGCTATTTTGAAGAATTTTAGTAAATGGTGCTACGATCTGTGTTCCCGGTATCGTTTTATTTGTTTCTGGAACAGAGCATGTACGTAGGTGCGACGGGAAAAGTCTGACGTGGTTATTTTCTATTTTTAGTTTGTTTAGTATGATAACCACTATCATGTATACCCGATGGGGTGTCAGGGTCACCACGGGCCACATTTTCCATACGAGAATAATTAGTGACGGTGAAGTCTTCAGTGTCACCCATGTTTTCTTTGGTGGAGAGCCCCAGCGGCATTAGCGATGTCCAACTCCGGGTGAGGATTATGGTGAGGGCCCACTCCCGTTGTCATTTCACGTGGCGTTTACTGTTTACTGCATCTTATTCTTCTTGGCTTTCATATCGTGTCACACCTTTCTCAACTGCTTCCAAATAGATATTTCAAGTACTAATCCTAAATAGATTCAAAGACTTATTTTTGATCGTAACATTGCTAGTGTACTGTCGAATTCATTATAAATTTTATTGTTAACATTTTTAGGTTTGATAAACTGTAATATGAACAATATTATTTTTCTAAAGATGCGTGGAGTACAATTTTTGCGGAAATGTACTTTCTCACTTACTTTTTCTACATTGTTGTCACTTTGACACTATACCTCGTGATTGTTGAACGTGCCCCCTATCTTCATCCAGCTCAGTACTTTCGCCGCATGTATTATAGCATCGATTTTTTTAGTTTTCCAACATTTTCGTTTTCCAACATTTTTAAAGGAAATACCCCTATGTTGCGGTTATTTGCCTTCCTACCATTTTATCTTTGCATTCGTTTTTTGTGCTGCGATGCCTCATGGAGAACGACTGTATCGTAACAGTCTCAGGGAGGTAAGAGAGGGGGAAATGGGAGAAGGCATTGCGACGTGTTAACGGAGTGTCGAGGCCTATTCCGGAAGAGAAAATGTTTGATCAGCAGGGAAGATAAATGCAAATATAGATCCTTGGATAGCATTAAGTAGGGCACAAATTACACGCATCAGGAAAGAAATCATGTGGAATAAAATGTGTTTACATTGTGTATCATTGTATTTGAATGTATTTCATAATTTTACCAATCGGATTTCCGGTGTGTACGCGGAGGAAATGCAAAAAAAGGAATGGAACGACCTGGATCCCATTTCTCTAAACTACAAGTCAGTTTACAAGTCCTTTTAATTTACGTGCGATGTAATCAGAGTTCTCATGCAGTTTAAATGCGGAGAACGTTTCTATTATAGTAAAACTTCCGTCGGATATGGCTCAACTCTTAAACTCCCAGCAATTTCCGATGGGAGAAACTAATAATGACGCCGAGTTTCCCTCCACCGTCTTACTTCACCCATTTTTCTGCCTCAACCTACTAGCCCGACCCTTCTCAAATGAGGGAGTGACCCTCCGGCCAATGATCACAACTGGTCTTCCCCTTCGCGGTGAGCGAGAGTATCTAATTTTGAAGGCACACTTTTCGCGCTTCGTCCAGATTAAAATCGACGAGCCAAACGGGATTGAGGAAGAGTAAAGAAGAACAGCGGGAATTGAGAGGGTACGATGGGAAGACATCGGGGAGCACTCTACGTCGAAGTAGATAATAATGGATTGAACACAACAAGAGAGCTAATGAAATAGTAAGGAGTATGTTGGTGATGATAGTTGACAGGAAGCCCACAGGAGAAAGCCCACCGGACGTAAAGATGAATGTAAAAATACTTTGTCAGTTTCATGTGATAAGAATTTAGTATTATCACTCAGGTTTCAACTTTTCATGATGTTTCTTAACCTTAACATCAAGTGTCAATACCTGGACTATGATAATAAATCATTACAAATTGTAAGAGGAGCTTACAAAGTATTTTATGTTCTTCTTCAATAACGGATAAGTTCAACAAAACAAAACCAGAAGAAACTTTGTGCGTTCTCAAATAATTAAGGTGCATTTAAAACGTCAAAAGAATAAGAATATGTGCCATAGTCACTTGGTTGATTGTTACGGACCATCGAAAAGCTATTATTAAATCAATTATAATTGAGTAACTAAAATTACGAAGACTGATGACAACGTGGAAACATTAGGAGGAAAGCAATTACCTAAAGTAAACGAGGGAAGAATTGAGAGTGTATGCTAATAATATAGTAAAATAAAAAAACTAATGTCAAGCGAGCAACATCAGACAAAACTTTTCCGAAATTAACCTTTTCACTCGATTAGTACTGATCAATTAGGTGAAGGCTTCCGAGACAAACTATAGAGGTCAATCAGCCGAGACTTGCGCCACTGAGAGCGTCGCGTTGAGGTCATTTGAGCACGCATTCTCTGTCATATCTTTCTCTCTCTCTCTCTCGGCTTTCCCTCCCCTTTCCCCTTCCTCAGTAGAAGCCGCGGTTGCATCTGGAGTTAACCGGTTGACTTACGCAACGACGACCCTGCGGTGAAAAGCGTGGGAGTGGGCCTCTGATGCAAGGCAGTGTTCTCTGGTTGGAAGTGACGGGAGAGACCACTCGCGCGCAGTCGCGGAACTACTGAGGGCATTCGCTGTGCAACCACGATCTTTAAAAAATTGGTCCATAGATCCGCAGTCGGTGACCTCCGAAGCGCAATCCCACACAACCCCCGCCCAACACTGTCAGTGGTGTCACTGAGAATAAAGCATCCTTGAATTAATTATTGGCGGAGCGCTTTTATGCCTGAGTATTCTACTAGCACAATCATCATTTACTACTGGTACGATCATGATTGAATACGTTTAATTGGTCGCGTTATAGCCATGAAGAATATTGAAGTATATACACTGCAACTTTTTTTTTCTATATACCACATCAGTGGCCCCACATGTTTTAATTTATATGTATATAATATATATATAATATAATATATATATATACATTTCTACATATGTACAAATATATGTGTTTATATATTACATACAGGGTTCGTCCGGAAAATAAGTGCTAATTTATAAGGAAATAAATACTGAGCTCAGAAAAAAAATGTATTGCACTTTTACATATCTTAAGCTAATATTCCTCAAAATAGGACCCTTGTGAGTCGATACACTTGCTCCAGCGGCGTTCCCATTCCTGGAACGCTCCCGCGAAGGCATCATCGGGAACCTCTCGAAGACTCGTCGTCGACCTCTTCTCTGCCCTCCACGAACATCTAGTGCCACCGAAAGATCATGTTTCTGGACATGGCTGACTCCCCGTAAGCCTGGTTAATCATACCGACAGTTTCGGTAGACGATTTCCCAAGCTTTACCGCAAATTTGATGGAATAACGCTGCTTCGGCATCGCGTTCCGTGACGTGGGTCGAGCGTGGAGGTTCGCGTTAACAGAGCTCCTCACTACACCACAGCTCATAGCCGACTGCCTTTTTCAGCGTCGCTTGCCAACATACCCCCCTCCAATCGCAGCCCGTCAGAGCGGTGCTGGGCGCGCCTGGAGCGGCGCGCCCAGCCCAGGAGTCAGTACACTTATTTTCCGGACGAACCCTGTATATATGTATATATACATATATGTAAAAAACATATGTGTTTATATATATATATATATATATATATATATATATATATATATATATATACACACACACACACACACACACACACACTACCGTGTCCATTAAATACGCGAACTGAGGCCATAAAAACTTTATTTTGCAAAATGTAGTCTACATTGGTTTTGTCCCCTTCATATTACTCTCCATTTGTTGCTTTGCACTTATTCCATCTTCTTATCCACTGTTTAAAGCACCTTGGAAGTCCTCGGCAATTAGGCTTTTTATTTGTCTCATCGTTTCTTGCTTTATTGTGTCCACATCTTCCCAGTAATATCCCATCATCACATTTTTGCATTTGGGGAATTGGAAAAAGTCGCAGGGGGCGAAGTCTGGCGAATAAGTAGGATGATCAAGGATGATGATTGAATTTCTTGCCAGAAACTGGCGAATAATCAATGCAGCTTGTGCACGATTTTTGCACACAAGTTTTTAAAATCCAAATATTTGGTTAAAATAGAGTGCACTGTTGATATTCCTAAACACAGTTCATCAGCAATCATTCGGACAGTTTTTCAAAGTTGTAAAAGAAGCTATAGGAACCGTCTATGGGAAAAGTACAAGGAAACCATGGATCACGGATGAGGTGATTACAAAGATAAATGAGAGAAGGAAATGGAAGAATAGGAATTAGAGTTAAGGAAAAGGAAGTACCAAGAGTTAAATAATAAATTGAGACGGGCAACAAATAAAGCAAAAGAAGCATGTGTGTGGATGGAATGATTAGAGGGGCATGGGAAGAACTGGAGGAAGGAATGAAAGTCGGAGGGGAATTGTTAAAATCAGTTAGGTTTCCTGATGACCAAGCTCTAGTTTGTCAGTCAGCCATGGGGTTGCAAGCATTGCTGAATGAATTGGAAATTTAGTGCGACAGATACGGGATGGGAATCAATATTAATAAAACAAAGGTTATGCGATTTTCTAGAAAGAAAAAAGGCTAATCTAAAAATTGAAATAGGAGGGCAAAAACTAGAGCAGATAGAATAGTTTACGTTTCTCGGAAGTGTTTTGGACCAACACGGTCAAAGTAGTAAGGACGTAAGGAGAAGAATTGCGCTAGGCAAAGAGGCTTTCACAAGGTGGAGGGAGTTGATGACGTTGAGTAAGGATGTTAAGAAAAGACTCGTCAAAACTTTCATATGGAGCGTAGCTATTTACGGCGCAGAAACGTGGTCATTGAAGCAGGAGGATAGACGCAGATTGGAGATTTTTGAAATGTGGGTGTGGAGAAGAATGGAGGTGGTGAAATGGACCGAAAAGAAAACAAATGAGGAAGTACTAGGTATGGTGGGCGAAGAGAAGGGTTTGCTGGGAGAGATCCTAAGGAGAAAGGAAAAATGGATGAACGGCATATAGATCGGCAGTGGAATGCTGAAAACTGTGACAGAGGGGAGAATGTTGGGCAAACGAGGAAAGGGCAGGGATGAAATAGGGATGTTGTACGGGATGACGAGAGGAAGGAAGTGAACAGAGATGAAGAGCGACCTGATGTAGAGTAGGTTGCTGGATTGTGTTTTGTTAGGAGTCACAAAATATTTATTTGGTAGTTGTGTTATCCAAAACCTACCTTAACCGGTAGTTTACTAAATAATAACAATATGACAAATTTCATTCTCGAAATGGCAAATCTCAAGGTGCAATAATGAGCATCGTTCGGTCGAGAGAATATTTTTATCATTCTCGTAATGTATTTAATTTCGAGTTAAATTTTAATTTTACCCTGAAATATAAAATTCTGGCGCAGTTCATGGATTTCATCGAAACTACAAAAATTTTTCAAAAGGTGATACAGAGATGTCAATCCGGTGGAATTTCACACTAATTAAAACACTGATTAATTTACTCCGGAAATATTTAAAGGGAAATCAAGCAGAAAAATTTTGAACATCGATCTCAAAACTCTAGGAACAGCATTAAGAATCGAAACAAGGGCCCCTTATTTAAGAACTGAGTTCTCCTCTCCTAAAGGCCACCAATGTGCCATTCCCTTGCATATGCTGCGTCATTAGCACGTTATAACCTCCCATTTTATCTCTGAAATATTTCATTTCCATGATTTTCGCCTCTATCGCTTTTCTATATTTAGTCTTTCATAGGAAGGCTATGGTAGTAATTCTCAGCATGTGTTCACGGAATCGACGCAAATAGTCGCCATGAACAGAAGAAACCTTCCCGAGAATAATTACCATACGCAGGAGATCTGCATCATTCGATTCGGGAATACGTAAACGAAGAGATAACGACCGAGATAACGATTCACTTGCGCTATCTTAGTGAATGTCGCAGAAAATTCAGCGTAACCTCTCTGCCTTTAGTTCATGATGGCTCCCAAGGATACTAAACCAAACTAATGCAACAATTTCAGAGTATATAAATCATTCGCCTTGACTGTGATACCAACCCGGATCCCTCAATCTCCGGTCGAGTGCATTTGCCAGTTTAGCTATCGAGGAGTCCTCTTACACTCTCAAAGAATGATTTTTACACCCTTAAATTGTTGCATTGAAATGCATACTAGCGGATGACTCCGTTAAATGTTACTGTTGCGGCATCTCCCGCAGTTGCTTTGGAGTAAACCAAACTAATTCGCTTGGAGACTTCTCCGCCTCAAACGATTACGCTGGTGTACAAGGTCTTTTAAAAAACGTCTCCAATTTTTTTATTACAAAAAAATACTTAACAAATTATTGGTCAGGGTTCCCTTCAAAATTGTCTCATCCCCAACGCATAAACCTATTCCAACGATGTTTTCACCTTTCGAAACAGTTCTGGAACGCTTTTTCTGGAATACCCATAAGCTCCTCCGTCGAATTACTCTCTTATCTCCGGAATAGTGGCAGATCTTTTTCCTTTGAGCGGGGTTTTTAGTTTGTGGAATAAGTCACATGGGACAAGGTCTGGTGAGTAGGGTGTAAGGGGTAACACAGCGGTCTTGTCTTTGGCTAAAAGCTCACGAGTTCTGAGAGAGTAATGAGCCGGCCATTTGTCGTGGTGAAGAAAGAACTCACCGCTCCTCCCAGGTTCGAGCCGTTTTCGCCAGATTCTCTACCTTGGGCGTTTCATAACTAAATAGCCCAGGTAGACCTCCGTGTAGTAATCCATTAAGAATACCTACCTTCATCTTCCACTGATTACCGCCCCTTTTTGGACCGGGTGAACCACTCGTATCTCGCTTTACATTCCATGACATTCTCACGATAAGCCTTGGTAATCAACTCAAAATTTCCTGTGAAGAATTTGCAGAGTTTTACAATTTTTAGAATTTCACAGAACAACGCTGCTCTTTCAAAGAGTTCATTACCGCGGATCCGATTTTTCGCCGATTTCCGCGAACACCCCTTCACATAAACGGCCGTAACTAATCAACAAAACGAGATATCAACAAAGTGATTAAAGGAGGCTATTTGGAAAGTTTCCGCAAACACAAGGTGCCCAAGTGGATTAAAAAACAACCAACTTGAGACACGCCATTCAAAAAGTTCGGGAATTTTTTGAACAGACCTCGTACCAGTATAAAATATATTTACCAACGTGCATATATCACGAAAATCGTAATAATAGGGCAAAAATAATATCATTTATTTTTCAAGAATGTTTAATCCGAAATAAAAAGAGAAAAAATGGTAAACTTTTTCGTTAAGAGTGATTATACAGATATCTTGTCGCCATTCAATTTTGCTGTACGAGCCTTTAACATTGTAGTAAAAAATAATACCCAAGGATTACAACACTGCACTGTAACACACACACCTAGGACTTTTGTTTTCGCGTGTGTGGCACACGAAGTCCAAACCATACGATGGGTTGATTGGCGCGGGGTTGGGAGAACGGGTGACTCGGCGGCGGTGATAGATTGCTGAGTGACCCTAGCCAATATTAATTAAAGGGCTTGCGGTTCAATCAGCTATATCCTTTTGGAGTGTTTTTGCAATTGCTATATCGTAAATGAGCCATACAAGTTGTAATTCGCATGTTGTCGTGAGTCGTAAGTTGATTTTCCGATAATTATTGGAGGCGGCTCGACTGAATGCTTATTATTAATTCTTTGTAATAATTATTAATTAATTCCATTAATAATTCTAAAAGCAGAAAATTTTGACCTCACGAAGTTGAATTTTTCTCTTGAAATAAAAATTCCGCTTCACTTAGCGAATGAACTATAATTTTATATTAAGATAGGAGAAAGATATTGAACCACAACATTGAATAAGTTACTGAAGTTTTTTTCAGGTTGGAAGAAAATGACATGCCTGGAAAGATTTCTGGAGTAAAGGTTACGGTTAATGATTGAGAAGGAAGCTTCGTTAATCCTTGGGACCCGTCCCTTAGGTTAAAACCTTCTCTCCACCTCAGCCTTAGTGTATGTACTCGCAAAGTTTAGCGAGAAACAGTAAATTGAAGTCGAACGGCAGTTGATTAGGATTATTTCAAGGAGAAACCAACAAATAGTTGATGAAAAACA
Organism: Hetaerina americana; assembly: GCF_022747635.1. Classification (NCBI taxonomy): domain Eukaryota; kingdom Metazoa; phylum Arthropoda; class Insecta; order Odonata; family Calopterygidae; genus Hetaerina; species Hetaerina americana. The sequence continues at coordinate 29,738,396 of NW_027287316.1, forward strand.
ATTTATTATTAGGATTACTGCACAGACCACATTTAATCAGTCATTTTGACCTGATTGCGTTTACATATACCTGGAAATTAATTTAAAAATTAATGCAAAAAATGTATTCACTTAAACATTTCTTATATGAACAAAGAAAATGGTAAAAACACCAACCACCTTAGACTGTCCGTTCATAAATGATTATCACCACGCCACGTGACAATGAATAAGAACACAGATGAACGACGCAGATAAGGTCATGGTGAAGAGCCGATCACGCTCCCACGTTCCCCGCTCGCATTACCGCCGCTGTGACCATGGGTTGGCTGCCACTAGGGCCGAGATGACGGCCCGCCGACGCCCGTACTTGGACGTGACGACCTGCGAGGGGGCGGAGAGGAAGGAGGCGGGGGGGGCGTAGGGGGAGGGCCGGAAGTGGTGGCTCTTCAAGTGCGTCCTGAGCGAGTTGAGCGTGGGCAGCTTCTCCCCGCAGGTGCGGCAACTGTAGCGCACCATCCTCCGCGCCGCCGCCACCGGCTCCGGGTTGGCCGGGAATACCGCCGAAGACGGTCTCTCCGCGGACGAAGAGGGCCTCCCTCCGGGAGTGGAGCCCCATACGGCACCGCCGGCCGCCGCATCTGGCAACGAAACGGGGGCGGGAGATTCATTTGAGAAGAAGGTCGGAAGGTCTAGGATGTTTGTTCCGCGCTCTGAAAGTTCCCGGGTAACATTTTTTGCTGCTGGACATCTCCATGACCAACGTTCTGCAACTACGGGAAACTATGCTGTGTGGTGCTGAGAACGTATGAGTGTTCCGCTCGCGCGATAACTGCAAAGGATGTTGCGAAAACTCCTCACCGGTCTAAACGGAAGAAGGTACTTGCATTTCTACATCTAAATAATACCCGGCAAGCCGCCGCAAGGGCGTGTGGCGGGGGGTGTTTGGTCACCACCCGTAAAACAGAAAAAAACCACACGCAAAACTTACAAATTCATAACCAATTCACACCCACAGAGGCGTATATATTCAAGCAAAAACCATTTCAACTTAAACACGTGCAAATAAATGTACTAGCAGCTAACACACACATGCATTTACGAATATACCATATGTCTACGCAGCGCTTAATGTTGCCCTGACTTGTTAATCGAATGCATTTACTATTTCTATAATGACTTTGATTTCTTACTATTATGATTCCTGATTGTCCGGGGACAGAGCGAACATTTGTACCTCTCTGCACTGGAGTATATCTCATTTATCTTATCTTTTTGGTCTAACCTACCTAAATATAGTGAGCTACCATAATAATAAATCCTTTTGTGTCATTGTTTAACTCGTTTGTTCTGAACCTGGCTAAACGTCTAAGTCTCGCTTGTTCTCTTCGCATCTCAAGCGGCTCCCAGCCCAACTCCTTCTAAAGGTCTATCTCACTCGACTTCTTGTCGTAAGAATCAAATCGAATACCCGTAAAAATTTCGTCGACGAAAACTGAAACAAATGATTTTGAACATGTACAGCTGGTAAACTGCATGCGGTACAAGGAAAGAACGCCACCCTTACTACATGCCTATACACTAACACGTGAATTAGTAAGTTTAGTATTCGATGAAGTTCAACTGTCAAATCACCTTTGGATGATTACCCTAGTGGAGTAATCATGCGAAAGTATGATGAATATGAGAGAGAATGCCGAACCAACGAACACTGCTGAGCGCATCGGAAAGTCAGTGCGATAGGTGGATGGTGATAAACAGACGTAAACAAAACATACTTGAGGATGAGGAAAACATACTTGAGAATAATGCTTGAACTGGACTCGACTACATAAAGAAGATGCGCATAAGTGAACATTGGATAATTAGGGGACATGAAAATTCTATTACTAACTACGAATTGAGTAGTTTGAGGGCCAATTTAGGCAATGCGAATTGTGAATGCCAAATATAATAATAAATTTTTCTCCCTCCGACTTATACACAACGCTCATAAAGCCTACGTAGTCCTACAACTTATGCTTGTGTTAACGGAAATATTATCACTGCTACGAACTCAAATCATTCTCACCATCTGGATCTGGGGACTGGAGTTTCACTGTCGGTTGCAATGGCAATATGGCCTGCATCCAATCCGATGGATCGTTCGCCGTGGGCTCAGTAGAGCGTGCAGTCCACGGTTGCCCCAGGAAACTCTCCTCAAGTCGAATGAAGTGATTGCCGGGCCTGGGGATGGATGAATTATCAAGGGGAGTTTATCACGAAAAATCCGGTGATGTCACTAGCTGCCAGCCATCGAACCGAAACAAGCACGTTAACCACAGAAATTACATTAAAATACAAAAAGTCTAAGGAGTTACTACCGTGTATTAACTCAGTAGTCACTAGTAAGATGCGTTTATTTGCCCACGATGCAGTGGTTTACAGAGACATGTGTAATCCTGTGGATAAAGTATCTTTAGTAGATGACCTAATAGCTATACAACGCTCGTGCGACACGCGGAAATTATAATTGAACTTTAAAAAATGCGTAGTGATGAATTATTGGAAAAAGAGCCATTCCCTCCCGATCGCCTACTGAAACAGATACACCGAAATAGAAAGTGTAGACTCAATTAAATGCTTAGGTGTTAAGCACACTCACGACCTCTCCTGGGTGAAACATATACGGGGAATATGTGAACAAGATGACAACAAATTAGGATTTATTAGAAAAAAGTTGGATGTGATGAAAAGGTTAAAGAGAAATGTTATCTTTCAGTTCTTAAGCCTCATTTAAAATATGCTACTTGCATGTGGGATCCTAATGAAGTTGGATTAATTACTGAATTGGATCGCGGGCATCGTAGAGGAGCTAGATTTGTGAAAGGTTGTTATGACAAGGGAGTAGCGTATCAAAATTATTAGAGGATCTAGGTTGGGAATCACTCACAGAGCGAAGGCTAAAATTACAGATTTCTTTTGCATTGGAAGGATGCCTCTTTAGCAATGATTTTGAAAATGTTTTATTAGCTCCATCGCATTACGGTAGTATTGCGTTAATAAAATTCAAGGGAAGTGCAGAAAAGATAGATGTAAGATTTCATTTCTCCCACGAACGATTAGGAATCAAAATAAAATGACGTTTGTCCGGCCGCGCTAGGAGGGAAAGATGATTTAGTCAAGGATATGTTGGTGTGTAATCATCCCTAGTGGTAACTCGCAGGGTACTAAATAAATAAAATTACGATGCACATCGTGAGGCGACTGTAAGACCCAGTGACACTCTTCTCATGGTTTTAATATATCATCCTGCCCACAAAATATTGCGATTTGAAATTTTTAGCTCCCATCATTTAGCTCACATAAACTAATCTATTATTTCGTTGTTTCTCACAACCACTTACGTGATATGGCATTAAGCTCGAATAAAAATACAGGGAACCTTTAAACGCGCTTACACAAGGATATAATGATTCACATCTCAAAATTTCCCTCTAGAGTGCTTTATCGCGATCATCTTAAATTCAAGTAAACCTTCGGTAAAATTAAATCCATCTCAAATCAAGCAAATCTAAAAAACAAAGCTGTAAAATATTTTACTCTCGCTTGGTATTCTTAAACTCATGCCTGCTGTTGCTGAGGCAGCGTCAAATTTTCCTTCCTTCGTCGTGAATGCGAAGCCATTAGTTAGCAAGTGATTTGAATGTGACGTTTTGTGGAGCAATATTTAAGGCCATATCGCCATACACATTGAGTTCCTAATTATTAATTAACTTTCTTGGAATTAACTCTAACACATAAGGAATCGTTTTTGAAAAAAATATCACGATGCAAAAAAGTCATCACATGAAATCTGAATTTCTAATTTTTTTAATTCACCGCAATTGAGAGTGATTACCCTGGAAACTAAATTGCAATGTTTGGCAGGTAATGAAGATACATTTTCTACAATATATTATAGCAGTTATCAAGCACTCTCCCTTTCAAAAACAAAAATTTCCACTACCAGATTACAAGGCCAGTTTGTGTCGGAAATTCCCATAAGCAATTGACATCGGATTAAAATTTTCAAATTTTCGCAACGAAATGATTATCAGCATTTGGATGACCAATACTTGCCGGTAAAAAGGTATAAATTCTGAGCACCCCGCGGATTGAGGACGGTTGAGTTCATGCGCTCCGCATTCCCGCGGTTCGCCTGTTGCTTCATTGCGTTGATCGTCTTGAACTCTGTGACATTCCGAAGTCTGCACTCTTTCGCTGTTCCGCCTGCCATTCTCTCGTATCTTGGCAAAAATGAACATTTTGTCGAACTAAAGAGAAGAATACTGATGTTTGAAACAGCTAACACTGGCGAAATTTCACGAAGCAACCACCTCTCCAACTAGGGAATGCATAATTCAATCAATTTCAACAATTGAATATACGCCGATGTTATTCTCAGTTGCTGTGGCAACAATGACGAGTATTTAAGGTGGCCGTCGACCAGTGATATTAAAAACGAACAATCATACTAATAAAGTGTAACTCCAAACAGCAAATACGATTGATCCAAGAGGATAATTGAACAAACCTAAACGTAGAATGAACAATAGTGGGCAATTAGGGAAGATCGTAATTCCAACAGAATTTTTAAATGCAAGAATAGAGGAGGAACTTTTATAGAAGATGGAAAATATGCATGCTAAAAATAAAGACATGCCATGCGCGTCCAGAATTGTTCTGCAGTCGATTTCAAATATAAAAGAATATCTTTAACTGAGCTCAGTTACGTTTTTCAGAACTCTTCACATATCTGTATATTCCAACATATTTTTCAATAGCAAAAAAGAAAAACAGCAACTGGGAAATTGATTTACAGAAAATATATTAAAACGATTTTCACCGGATGTTTTCATGTGGACTATAAATAGCAGCCTGTTTTTCCGCGCATCCGCAGGGTATTACCTTAACAACCTTGTGGAGCCCCTGCTCTTCTCAGAAATTATCTCATTTCAATAATACTAGTACACATAATAATACGAACACACAGCATTTGAGAATATCATCGGGTTAACTTAAATTCGAAATAATTGACTCCATTCTCAGTTTATTTCCTAACCTAGTTCTAACGATTTAAACCTCATTTTATGACCACATGATAATGAGGTTAGGTAGACGGGTCGTTATTGGTAGTAATAGTGGAGTGAGGAGATACGAGGAATGGGATAATGAAGAAGAAGGGGGATAGTAACACACGGGGCTTGATCGCTCACTGGAGAATCCGTCGCCATTTGTGTCCATCGCAAACCCCCTTTCTTCTCCCTTTATCTCTCATTGCACACAATATCCCTCCTCTAATGCAGTGGAAGTCACTTGGGGTGTGACCCAGGGAAGAGTTGTCGGACCTATTTTCTTCCACCTTTACGTAAACCACATTAACTCCGTAGTTAATAGTAAGATACGTTTATTTCCCGATGATTTCAATGGTTTACAGAGATATCCGTGATCATGAGGATAGGGTGGCTTTCGCAGATTACCTAATGGTTTACTTTTTATTTATTTATTTAAGTATACTGCTAGCCACCACTAGGGTGTGTGGTAGGGTCTGAATACACTCCAAACTTAGTTTTACCCGAACATGACCCTAACGCGGTCGGACAATTTTATTAAGACCCCGTATCTATTGCGGAAAAAATAGCACCTTAAACCTCCATCTGTTCTACACTTAATATCTCTAATTTTATTGAGATGATCTCTCCTACCGTAGTACTATGGGGATAATAAAACATTTTCAAAATCACTGCTAAAGAGACGTCCTTCCAATTAATCCAAGAGCTTCAATTTGTAATTTAACCTTCGCTCCGCGAGTGATTCCAAGCCTAGCTGCTCTAATATTTTAGATACGCCGCTAACTTTCCGTAATCCGAGATATCCGTGATCATGAGGATAGGGCGGCTGTAGCAGATGGCCTGCTGGTTATGCATCGCTGGTGCGACACATGACAACTAGAATTTCACTTAAAAAAGTGCGCAGTGATGAATTGTTGGAAAAAGAGCAATTCACTCCCGAACGCCTACTGCATCGACAACAACGAAATGGAATGCTTAGACTCGATTAAATACTAAGGCGTTACTCTGACTCACGTTGAATATGTTGATAATCTAACAAAAAATTAGGATTTAATAGAAGAGTGTTGGATAAATGTGATTAAAAGGTAAAAAGAGAAATGTGATTTTACGCTGGTCAGGCCTCATTTACAGTATGCGGTTGGGACGAAGGTTACATTACAGATTAAATATCTTGCATAAATTGGAAGGCTGTCTCTTCAGCAATGATGCTGAAATGTGCTGTCAGCCCCATCGTTTTACGGCAGGGGAAATCATGTCGATAATATTCGAGGGATTACGTGCGGAACAGACAGATGTCATGTTAACAACTATGAGGGATCAGAATGAAACAATGTTTGTCGGACCGCGCTAGGAGGGAGAGGTGTTTTGGGTCAAGGGTAGTCTGGTGTGTAATCACTTCCTATCACACACCCTAATAGTGGCTCGCAGGGTACTAAATAAATAAATAAAACCCCGGTGAAAATCCGTGACCCCGTGCCGCTCGAACCTATGAGTGATATTGCCACCAAAATCTCCTGCAGGCGCCAACCGTTGATGGATCGACAACCCGTCTACTTAAAGTTTGGTTCTAGCTGTTAACGACGCCCTTTTCCTAACTACGTACGTATCAAGGTTTTAAATGACGAGCATAAGTCTTCTCGTGTGAGAACTGGGTTTCTTAACGCCGGCAAATTCACTATAAGAACAATTTCGACATAAAAAGTCTCTTAAAAAAATACAGCTTGATGTTTTTTGGCAGAAAATTCTGTGCTATGATTCGAGTTTCAGCGAAAGTAAAGTCGCAAGCACTTCGCTTCTTCGAAACAATCGTTTCTTCTATCTCTTTAGTGATTTAGAAAGCTGAATACGGATTGTTCGTAAAGGGTTTTACTGCTGATGCGCGCGGCTGTGCTATTTCAACAATTAAGAGGAGCGGAGCTGAGATTAGATCCCCTGGGGTTCGTCAATGTTGAGAGAAAAATAACCACTGGTGTAAAAATTAAAATGAAAAGCATTATTTATTCCTTTAAATTTCATAGAACAAAAAATATAAGCGTATTTTCTGATATTGCCTCATTTGGAGCCATATCACACAAATCGCATCACTTCGCATAAGCTCATGGCAATATCTACCGGTACACAATCTGACTGATTGTGAACCAATTCCTGTAAAAATAACACCCACACTATTCAGATGAAGGCTTGAGAATGAGGTCACAGATGCTAATTTTACGTGGGAACCACCTTCCTGAGTTTAAAGATATTATGGATTTGTTTTAAATAGTACATGTTACAGCAATGATTTTGTAGTTGTAACCATTATTCATATAAGCCTTCCACTTTAACTAATGCAACCAATTAATAATAGCTGATCAAATCCTACACTACATTCGGCATCTCTTGTTAACCAATAAAACCTGAATATAATAAGGTAAATCTAATTGAGCAAATATAAAATTCATTGGAGAAAATTACCTAAAGAAGAAACCAACTGATTTTAATCATATCCATTTAAGGTAATCGAGCAGGCTCCAATGAAGCTTCTGATTTCACCGTCGAACCCTCAGCCAAGCAACAATCCTACCAAGAAAACACTTTTGTAGTTAACTAGGAGCCCATACACCTTTTATGATTAAGTATTGACCACATAAAATTACATTCAACTAAACTTTGGAAAAATACATACATTTCATATGCATATCTAAAAGGCTTGACTTTTTAAAAGGTAGGGTAGGAGATTTCAGTAATGAATAAGAGGAATAAGCAAATCATTTCTCATTAGTTATACCCTTCATTGAATATTCTAGTGGTCCTTGGGACCAATCTCCGAAAATATTGACTCAAGAATAGGAATAACAGACAGAGAAAAGTTAGCCAGTTAATATTGACCTGATTTTGGAGGATAAAACAGCAAAAACTATCTGTGATGCCAATAATGGGAGCCCCCAGAGACTCAACCATAATCAAACCTACACGCGCAAAGGCATAAATAAATCAAATTTACCTTGCATATTTATGAAATATCATACATGAAGCACCAGCAGGTCACACTTTGGGGAAATAATTACCGAGATATAATGGGTAAGACTGTCCCTGAAAGATTCATTTTCCCTCCCATACTTCAATACCATGATAAAACAGAAAGGTCAGTAATCATAGCACAAACATAAATCTTTCTTTTACAACGAACTTCCAATCGTTGTTCAAAAATGGTTCTCCCAAAGCCCATGTGACTCAAACTTGCTATGGCTGGTGGCTAATAGTGTGGATGTAGAATGGCTGGTCCATGTAAGTGTAAGATCTCCACATTTTTACTAATTATTTTAGTACTACAATGACCGAAATAATGTAAAAATAATAATAAATACTCAACACATTATGGAAAATCTTTACTGATAATCAAAAGAAACATATTTCACACAAGTAAAACAAAATTTACTGGCATAGGCCAAATATGGGTTTGGACAAATTTTAAGACTCGTTTATTCATTGAAACACTTTTTTAAAACTTTAAAATAGAGCTTTTTAGGTTGGGAATCCGGAAACTGTGGGAATATTTAAGTTCCAACATGAGAAAAGCTTATGGACTGTGATAATTTAAAATGAAAACCAGCTGATTCTTTCAGTTGACTACAATAATACATATGAGAATCCAGAGAAAAACCACATTTCAAAACTATTCATAAAAATTAATCCCTGACTTGTTAGTTTCTCTTTCTTATATGCAAGTTTTCTTGCATCTGTGGAAACATATTGGGCTGAGTGTGAAATCTCAAAATAAGTTCTCTCATTTTATTCACCCCAATTCCATGTGATCACCATCATTGTTAACAAAATCACTTTTCCAGTCATAAAATTTTATTTGATGAGTGCTCTTTTATTTGAAACTGCTTAAAAATTATGGCTTTCAGTAATCTTTGAGAATGTTGTCTTTTAGGCTAAATATATGCAATTGGCCACTCATCCATGGCTGAATGGGAACACAGGCATTAAAAAGATTCTTATATTGAGTTTTATTCACATTTCATCGGATGTAAGGAGAGGGTGACCAGGAAGGGTCAACAGACACATTATTCTTGGAGTACTCATAAATATCAGATACCTTTCTTTATGATGGGGTTTGATGTTATACAGAAAAGTTAACATTACCCCTACTTATTCTCATGAAGGAATAAGCTATGGAAGACAGTGTACAGAACCTTAACTTCAATTCAAAAATCTTTTTCAGCATTATTTTTTCAACCAAAATTTGGACTGATCACATGGAAAGCAATAATAATTAAGCTTAGCACACTACTAGTCCCTGCTAGAATATTCAAGATCACTTTGAAGTTCAACTCAAACAAATTGGCATTTAAATAACAGTTGCTGAGCAAGGTATAAGTATATCCCATGATTCTTTTAAGGCAGCCTCGCTCTGCTCCGGATTAATTAGCCCTGGTTCAAATCTGGGCGATTCTGTATGCATTCAGCTTCACATAAACAGTGTGATTTTGGGGGTACCAGAGCTTCCTCGGATACTGCATACAACACAAGGACAGAAACTCCTCCCTTGTCCTGAAATGTGAATTTCACACATGTGATTGATGACACAGATGGTCATCATCAATGAAACCTACCCTCAGGTTTACTACTGTGGTGGCATATTTGACTTTCCATTTACAGAAGGATGAATACTACACACATTCAATTCTAAGTATAGTATTCATTCTTTCATTTTTCTTATCTCTTCAAATTCTTGTAGCGATGTGTGGTAAAGCGCTTTCCCCTTGAGGACTTGACAATTGGCATCATGAATCTGTAATCAAATACATGATGTAAATAGTATACATAAGAAGTTCTATGCATAGATTATTTGAGTCTAATGCCATTTCTATTGTATTGTTACTCCAGTGCATTCATGCCAAAATTTCTTCCCAGTTTAAATTCCTATCACAATTCTACCCAATATTAAATTAATCAAAGTTTTATACTCATTACTTTTAAAGATAAGATATTATTTTCATTCCTTTATCCCTAAGATCTCTTGTAACTACAAACAGCAGCCAACTCACCCTCACAGCAACATAATTGCCTTTTTCCACCATCCTCAAATGCCTCGAGTTAGGGGTCTCCGGAATTTCCTCTGCAGAAAATATCACTTTGGTGTTGCTATCATTTCTTCCAGCCAGGTCAGCTTTAGATCTTTTGCTTTCCTTGAAGGAAATTCATTTACTAAATAAATGATATATTCAAACATAAGTATATTGGAAACTACACAACTCACCCCTTCCACCAGGACAAGCTGAACCTGCCCAACTTTTGCTTTGTTTAATTTTTCTGCTACAGTGCGATAAAGCAACTGCAGTTGGTTCAAACGGTTTATTTTTGTCTCCTGTGGTACATCATCCTTTAAACGGTGAAATGCACGGGTTTTCTATTGTAATTAGATGAAAATAAAAGACTGGTTTGATGAATAACACAATCAATGAGTAACAATTTTCAAATTGTAATAATTATTAAAGTTGCGGGCAAAATTTTAACATCTCTTAATTTGAAACAGATATTTCATTTAAGTTACTCTCCATTCTGAGTAGAGATGACAGTTAGGTAAATGAAAAAATCAAATAGGTATTGTAAGAAAACTGACATTAATTTAATACCCAGAGCATCCAAATTCATCCCTACGACATATCACCAATATCATTCAATCATTATTTGTAATCAGTGTCTGAATGACAATTTTCCAATTAGACAACACGAATCTTGAATTTTGGGTCACTATACCTAGGGATGGGTTGTAATATAATATCTGTGGGGTTAAAAATTTCTTTAGCTTTTATTTCTAGCAGGGAAAAGGAGCCAATTCTTTCCTATTTCAATTAAGCATTTGCTAAATTGAAATTGGAAAAAATAAGCCTTTCCAACCTAAACCAAACTTTAGCCGAACAACTTTTGCATTGAAAGTCAAACTTTTTAACACATTTCGTAGTTTTGAGGTGGTCTTCACACATTACTGAAATGGGTATGGATTCAGCAAACACTTAACTAAGGAAAATGTTTTCCTTTATTTTAAAATTATACCAATTGGAAATGAAAAAAAAGTAACTTTGTGAATCCACAGAAAATTTATTAGCAAGTATTTTTATTTTAAATTTATTATTAATAAGTAATAATAAATTTTCTGTGGAATCATAAAGTTACTATTTTTTCATTTCTAACATGAATCGATTCCATAAAGTTACGCCGGAAACCATCAAATTTTGACTAGTTTTTTAACTTACCTCTCGCATGCTATATGGATAGATGTAAGCAATGTTGTATTCAACTGAGGCCAACAGACCAAGTGTATCTTCAAATTCTTCATCTGTCTCACCACAGAATCCACAAATGAAATCAGAGGTAAAAGAAACTTCAGGAATAATCTCCCTCACATGATCAATGAGATGGAGGTATGCCTCTCTAGTATAACCTCTTCCCATTCGCTCCAACACAGAGGAGCTGCCACTCTGAGCTGGAAGATGAAGGCTTTTACAAACATTTGGCCTTTCTCTTATTACATTAAGAACCTGAATACAAAGATCAGATTATACTTTTACAACATTAGTCCTTTATTTACACAATTCAATTGTAATATGTCAGAGAGACAAGTTGAGAAAATGTTAAAAGGTTACCTACCTCATCGGGGAAATCTTTTGGATGAGGAGATGTAAATCGCACTCTCATTTCAGGGTTAATTTCAGACACTTTGTCGAGTAACTCAGCAAATCTTTTGCCTCCTTTTTTGGGTTTATATACAGTGTGAAAGCCTTCAGTCATATGCGTAATTTCTGCTTCAGATAGCTTTTTATCTTCAGATATATCACGATAACTATTGACATTTTGACCTACAAACAAATGGAAAATTACTAAAAGGTTTACTCAAAGTGCAAAAATGACTGGACCTTCTCAATCAAACAGTTGAAATCTATATTATGACAGCCATGGCAACTTTATTGCTGGAGGGGCAAATAGTACAATACCTAGATTGCTAAACTTCTGGTTTAAAGACTTTACTTATCTTTTTCAAGTTTACCAGACCTTTTATTAACAATTCCCATGAGCTAGTGCCTTATTATAAAACCTAATATCCATTCAAGTTCTCTGCTTAGAAAACTGTGAGCTCTAATAACATTACTATTAGAGCTAAAGAAGTTATGGTATTGGATAAATGACTACATGCAGATTCATGGTTAAAACACTTCCCACCAACTAGCATTTCAATGTCACCAAATAAAAATTGAATGTTTTAATGATTTTTATCTAAAAATTACAATAGTTTCCCTGATTTTCAGCACAATTAGTTAATCACTCTTATTCAGAAGTTTTCAGTATTTCCGAGGTTTGTGGGGATGTAGTAGTTTAGTGGGTTGAGCATTGGGAGACTGACTGAAGGACCAGGGTTCAATTCTGGGTGACAACTCTGGGGACCGTCAGCTCTACCTATGCTGTAAGATTTTTTGGGTATAAGGTCTTCCTCGGAAGCCATAGGAACCCCCAAACCTGTGTGTGAATTTCACCTCCTCTTGGATTTAGTACTAGGTGAGCTCTATCCTAATGTAGTATAAAACTAATCTTTGGGTTGTTAAATGTATTTTTTACTAGGCTTGTAGAAACCTTATTATGACTCAAGTAGCTTGAACAAGTTACGTACAGACAGGAAATATTCAACTTAGCCATCCGAATTCTTGAGACCCTCATTACCTCCATAGTTTTATAATACCATACATCACATTGATTATGTAATGCAATAAGCAATTATTTAAATTCTTTGGATGACTGAGTAATTGAAGATTGCTCATTCACTAATATAGCTGATGTAATGAGCGTCTTATCTAATTTCACTCCTGTATCCAGCCCTTTGTATACCTCTCTCACTATTTCCTCAGCACACATGCTGAAAAGCATAAGTAATGTAGGAGAGCCCTGTTTCATGCCCCTGCACAAACCTGCCCATTTTGTTTCTCCATCTGCTTTCCTTGTTTGTGAGATCTGAGAAATACACAGGCTTCAGATTAGTCACTTGTCTCTCCAGTCCACTCTTCTCTCCCACAAAATGTTTATTGTTTCCAATTTACTGGGTCAAGCACACATTAAGCTTTCTAACACATCTCGATACATTATATTCCTTTCTACCAGTAACCTCATTTCTGCGATCCTATTGTGCATACCAACCACTTTCCAAACCTAAAATGATATTTCTCTAAGTAATTGATCAATTTCCCTTTCGCCCATTAGTCGGTGATCTCAAGAACTACCTTTGTTCTTTGCTCAATCAGACATATAGTCATAAAGTATTCAATAGTTCTGCTTTCCCTTTTTTTGGAATGGGAATCACTACCAAATCCATCAAATTCCTTCTTCATCAACACTATAAATGAACCATTAAAACTCTTCCTTCCACATTTTCTAAACCCTTTAGCAGGTATGGATGATGCCAACATAGCTCCCTGTGGCACAAAAGCCCTTTCACCATGTCACGTAGGGAGGTGGGAGGAAAATCATGTTTCTTCAATATTAAAGCAAAATATTTTGCAGTTTTACAAATAAAATTAGCGAAGTCATGATTTTGACTAATACTCACGTATGCTCAGTATCCCATCACATTTACTCCAGTTGAAGAAATATGCATTCTAACTGGTCACCGACTATATGATACTGCATGCTCTTTTATCAGTTATAATAGGACAAAAATATAAATTTTCACAAATTTCACACACCAACCAAAGTTTTAGTACTGTATGTTATATTCATGGAAAATGATACAATGTTTTGAAACCATGGTCGATGAGTTAAATTTAGAGTGAAAATTAATATATTTTACTTTTATTACACTGGAAACAAAATATTTTCACTGTGTGATGCTTTGGACACTGTCCTCCTCTAGCAAATTCCCCCAATGAATATTGATTACAGGAAGATATATGCAACCTTAATAACTAAAATTAAAATTCTATTTTCTTCAAAATAAATTCAAGACACTAAGCACTACTACTAGTACCAAGTCTCACTTCAGGATAATGAATGCCTTCGTAAAGCCAGCAAAAATCAACTTTTTCAACCAATGAATTCAGGATAATAACCTAACAATGTGATTTCCTTAACTCCTTCTTCAGAAAGATGCTTGACTTCATTCAGTATTGACTGGAGAGGACGGGACCGCTCACGCCCACGAGTGAATGGAACAATGCAATACGTGCACATGTTGTCACAGCCACGCATTATTGACCTGAAAATTAAAGTTGAATTATTGAACATTTAACCAAGATGAATGAAAAAGCACACGCATCAAAATATTGAATAAGTGTAGAATATCCGATCTTTCATGAATACCAAAAATCATCTTTAACTGGTATGACATAACTTATGCTCATAAAATTTTCAAATGTGAGGCTTGAAGCAGAGTTATGAAAGCCTCAAGACCACTACACAGGTGTATTTATTAGAGTCTAAACAAACAGGAAATTAAAAAATCAACAAGTACTCTACAAAATACCATCAGGTTATATCTTACACATAGGCGGAGATAGAGTCTTGACTCAGTCTGACCGGCGTTATATCGGCGTAAGTCTCCTCAAAAGACAATTGAACATTTACAGCTTTCTGGTAATTCTCAGTCAATGCCAGAAGGCGAGGTAGATCTTTGTAGCTATCAGGTCCCGCAATTAAATCCACTGCCTTCTCCTTCTCTAGCAGTTTTTCCTTCAGGCGTTCGGCCATACAACCTAGAATAAATAAATAAAATAACCAAAGCTGAAACTGTGATAAAATATTAAGATTTATCAACCCAGTCATTTTTAGTAATTTTCTCAGAAATCTTACCAAGAACTCCGATTTTCATGGGCACTTTTCTTTTGTTTTTTCCTCGACTATTTTTTAAGCCTTTCAAATAAGTGAGCTTGTTCCACACTTTACTTTCAGCACCTTCCCTGATTGCACAAGTAACGACAAGCACTATATCGGCTTCATCCAATACTGTGGTCCTGAGATAGCCATTTCTTTTTAAAATTGACCATACCACTTCGGTATCATTGACATTCATCTGACAACCATACACGTCAAAATATACTGCAAAGGGAAATATGAGTTGAATTACAGAAATAATATTAAAGAACACTTCAAAAATCAAGCTCCATTATTTACCTTTTCTACTTCTACCACTGAAATATGCTTCATTCAGATACGGTACCGGGATGCCATCCACCACTTTTAAATTACCACTTAAAAAATGTTCAATCCCCGGACCATCCCTGAGTTTCGAGTTGCGCTTTAAAATTGGAGCTGCGTCGTGTTTTTCATTAGTGAAAATACTTAACACGGGTCGGAAATGCTTTAACAAGCGCTTACTCTTAGCGGTCAAAGTTGTATCCTGAACCGAAACACAAATTTCTCTTCGCAAAGCATGTGCAACTATTGGCAGAATAACCTGATCTAAATGTACTTTACTGACGAGTAGTCCAAAAGCCATTTCTCTAGCCGTTAGTTATGTGTTGTAATTACATCAATTCACTAAACTTTTAGCACATCTTTTATCCATCAAAAAACAACTAGGAGATATCACAATCCGCAAATTTTATTACGTTAAATCACCGAAAGTTTAACACATAATTGATACATTAAAGAACAAAGTTTATAGAGAAAATAATCACATGATGAGTACACCCGCCCCGATTCACTTTGCAGCATCCAAAAACAAAAAGTACCCTGTTAACTATTTCTTTCTTTGCGCTTACTGCAATGTGTGCGCCCTACGATGTTCTTCCAGTTTTGAATGCGTGATTTCGCCAATCATGTACGATTATCGATACGTTGTCCCCAATCATGCCGTTCTCCTAATAGGCGGAAGTTCAAATCTATTGAAATAACATTCAGTATCCATTATTATTTTTATTGTCTCTATTACACAATGGGAATTAGAGCGGTTGACAATAATTAGATCTTCTTAAATTAATAATAATTTATACCGTTCTCGTACTTCGTTGATTACGATCATCTCTATCTTAAATTACATGGTTTATATAAACCCCATGCATCAGACGTAATTTCTGCACAGCAGCTGATGAAGGTTGATTCAAACGAATATGATATGCTTCTCTTCCAAGTTCGTAGAATCATCTGATGCATTCGATCACACCTCTTGCCCGTTACAATAATTTATTTCAAACAGAGTAATTGATATTATCTATTTTTCTACATGTATTGAATCTACTGCACCCCACGATATATGTCATAATAAGTTGTTAAAATAACGCAATTGAAGATTAAATGCGAATAGGAACTATATGCCATGATTTGGGAAGAAATCCTTAATGCTAAACAATTAATGTATTAAAAATCATGGCTAAGAGATGATAGATATCCTAGTTTTTATTTCTGTTGCTAATTTATAATATTAGCATAACAAATGGGTGATAATTGTCTAACACCATCACTTTTAACAATATAATAAGGGCTAATGCTCCAGTGATCAATGTACTTGAGTGTTTGGCAAATAAAAACAAAATGGCATGGCAATAAACTAGATAGCTGTAAGGAAAATCAATGGACCTGTGAAAAGATAGCACGAACACATTTTTGAATTTTATTATTTTACAAGTGCACACTAATGCATATAGCGCCGCTTCGAATGAAAAGTAGAATTAGATCACATGCTGCATGATGATTTGAAAACTAAGAGCACAGTGTAGTTCATACCACGCTAAGATGATGATGACTGCAGCATTATGATTACCCATAACAAAAATGTATTGGGGATAGATATTCACCAATGTAAGAGAAGTCTATACACAAATTTAAAGTCCTCAAATAAGCATTTTGGGATGTTGCATTGGCTAATGTACTGGGCCAGCATTCTATGCCGTACATAACTTACACAACATCTTCACAATTAAATTTGCAAGTTAACACTTTCTGCTCTGGGGTAACAAACTTGCAGTGACTTGCTCAACAGTTAGTTTCTATGTGAGAGCTCAGTTCATTTAGTATATTAATCCAAATGGCATATGTAATTCACACATCTGAGTAGGAGGGCTGGTTCCTTTCCCTATGTTGTATTTGATTTGTGGACCAACTTCAAAATTTCCTAAGGTTATTTTAATTTTTTTCATCTCATTTGTGAGGATCAATTACATATTAACACCTCCTCATCCCATTTTACTTAATTGCCTTAACTATGCCATCTCCATAAAAATAACCATGTTGCTCAGGTTGATAATATAAGAGGCAATGCAGCATTATCAGACAAATAAATCAACATCAGGTCTGATGATGATTACAAGTTATGATCACAAATTTTTATTTTGACATTATTCATCATGGAACAATCCCACAAAGTTATGTCTGAAATGATTAACTATAAGTACTTGCATATTTTCCAGATCTACTTAAAAGCATAATATTTTAAACAAGCTATATTTTCTTTCTACAAAAGTTTTGGTCTTACTGGAATTAATACATGAATTATTTACCAGGAAGTTACCTAATTTGAGCAAGTAGTTTATGCTTTGAAAGGTCAAAGAAAATGCTTTCAGAAACTTCAAGTGCTCAAATAGAGATTCATAAGTACCATAAAAATGCCAAATGTGATGAATACAATAGCTACAGTAATTTTGAAATAGAAGAATTAATATCAAACGAAAAATAAATCCAAGATTACCACAGCAACAATCAGTATGCGAGAAGCTTAATTAACGAGACAGTTTTTCTTTAGGTATGTTCATGTTGTGATGAAATGCTAATATCACTTATCTCTTGATGCAGACTATAACTACAACCAGATGACCCAGACTACTCTATAGTTTGAATGAATGGACTTCATTACAATAAATCTACTCAAATATTTTATGTTGAAGACACCTAAATGTATGCCTTGATTCAATCTTCTTTTTTATTTTTATGAAACCAGCTCAACTGAAATAATCCAAAAGTTGATTTTGATAGGTAAGAAGTGCTAAAGTAAGAGTTAACCTAAGAGTTGCAGTAAGAGGAAACCTCACATTCTGAATTGAGAAAGATTTCCTTTCCTTTGGCCATCAGTTGTTCCATCTCTACTTTAATAACCATGAAATTTCACCTGTTAGTATATTGGGCAAGGCTTCCCAAAGGCACCATCCAAAGTGTGAACCTGTGACTCACCAGACAGTGGCTGAATGCTTTAGCCACGGGGCTATCATGACACAAGTGAAGACAATAATGTAACTAATTCAAGCTTTGTTTTAATAGGATAACATATTATAAGGAAGTGCCAGTACTTAAGACCTGCTGACTAAACACTAAACATGGCAAATTGATATTAGTGTAAAGGAGCCATCCCTTATGAGATCAACTAACATTTTGAATTAAATAATGGTCTAATGCTTTACTAATGAACAGCATACCACCACAGTAATCAACCCGAAGATTGTTTTGACAGGTATATACACATATAATATATACAATACTTACTAAGCCCTACATGACATGTGAAATTCACACATTCAGAGTATAAAGGGCCAGTTCCTTTTCCTTGTGCTGCTTACATTTTTTAATGAAGATCTAGTGACTGAAGGCCACACAACTTAGGTAAAGTAGAGGGTGGAGGCATCACTCAGAATAGCACTTAAGACCCTCCAGTAGCTCAGATTTCTACCCTCTGGACTACCATGCTTCCTGAGCAGCTGACATATTTGTCAACGAATTTTAAAGATATGTAATTATGATTTCCTATTTAATTTTAATGGACAAGAAGGATAAATAATTTTGATAAAAAATCTGTTTCTTATATTAATTCGAAAGAGCCAAGGAGTCTATTTCAAGGAGTCACTGGTCTGCTCATTCCAGACACTTTGGAATGTTTTATTTCAAATAATCTTGAAATATTACGATAAATTTAGTGCATAGTTTTTAAGAGCACAATGAGTGTATGCCAGTATCCAGCCCTTGATTCATGACATTGCATGTTCAAATATTGCGATTCAAATCTGACAACTTTGCAGTGTGTGTCTAGATCCAAAATAACGTTGAAATTATTATAGAAACTTTATTTTTAAATTCAGATAAGCATATTCTCTCCATTCAGCTAAAAGCTTCAAAAGAAGAGCATTCGAAAAACAGAAGTTTACAGACAGTACATCACTATTTAACCTAAATAGACACATGTTTTACAAGTAGCATAAGACAACGATGTACTTTTTCTGGCTTCAAGGAGACTGGTTAGCATGCATTAAATAAAAAGCATTCGGTACCTAAGCTACCTTGTAAATTTTGAATCTTCTCTGAATTTAACTCACCATACTTTCTTAACTTACAAAATTTTAAGGCTATCGACGAGAGATGCAATGAAACCCTAGAAAGCCGCAGAAAGAAATAGCTAGCTACAACATAGTATAGATAATTGACAGCTATGACATCTTTCAAACCTAGTAAACTTATCTCAGCTGAAATTAAATCTATCTTTAAAGCAATGATAATGAATCAAAACTATTATTTCACACTTATTCAAACAGAATCGAAAGAGATGCCGAGAATTGAATTATATTAGTAAAACTAGGCGATTTCTATTTTTTCTGAATTAATTACAGGGTTAATGCGAAGGTTAAAAATATAACTGAAAGAGGCATGTCATTCAAAAATGTTTGATCAATACAGTAGAAAGTTTCTTAAAAAGTCACAAATAGCCTTGATAATCAGTATATTTTTCCCCGCATAAATTCATTATTGCTAACTGTGCACGATACACTTTAAAACAATCGCTTCGGGCGAACTTCCGCAGTTTGCCTTATCCTTTGCCAATAACGTTTTTCTGAAGTGGTATCTAATTATCAACTTTTTCGCTTTATAATAATACATTATCTTCAATGGCTACCTAATAGATGGCTTAACTCTTTTAAGTCCCTTTCAATGCTGGTTCAAGTAAATGCAAGGCCATTACATTTTCAAGACGAGTGAACAGCTAACTCACTTTCTAACAGCGCGGAAATTCCAGCTAACTGTTCCCACAACGAACACCAGAGGGCAAACAAAAGAAGTGATTATAAGGAAGGAATTTAGTAATGGGCTAATCAGCCAGCATATTTTTATCATTTACTGCTTAAAAATCAACTTAGCTATGTATAGCGGATTGCTAATAGGCGTTTCACAGTATATTTAATTAAAGGTAATGTAAGTGAAAACTTATTTTGTGAATGAATGTTCATGCGCACGCATAATATTTACTAAAATCAGCTGTTTGTCACCTTGGCCTTTATTAGTTGCGTCGTAGTGCTGACTAATGTTCAATGGTATCCATGAAAGGAACACATCCTCTTCAGTTAAATGAGAATGAAATATACCCATGCCAAAAGGACAGTACATGTGTTCCAAGGAAACTTGGGTCTTGAGAAAGGTGTGTGTATTATTGTGACCAGACGAACTCAGAATCAACTATGTCAGCAACACTGGAGACCAGTTACCAACCGATTCAGCCCTTTTCGGGTGATTTGGGGGAAGAAGAAACCCCCCAGGAAAGTGGGGTAATGATACATGTGGTTCCTGAAAGTGGGAAAGGTAAGGAAAAACATTAACTCTCGTATGTTATTCTTTTCGCCCAGCAGTAAGTGACTATACTTTTCTTTACAGCCCGTTGGAATCACATTGAAGATCTCGATTCATTTTTTGCTCGAATGTACCATTATCATCAAAAGCACGGGTTCATGTGCATGATGCTACAGGAAACATTAGAGCTTCTACAGTTCATATTCATCGTGGTGTTTACGACATTTTTATTCCACTGTGTAGATTACCAAGTACTCTTCCGGTACGTATAGTATAATTGTGTATATTGCTTAAGTTTTAAGAAACATGACTTAAGGCTTCTGAATAAACCCTACCTTATGCTTCATGTATGCAATTACATTACAGAATGTAACTTGTGTGTTGGACTTAATTCTGGGAATATGTGAAAAATATTGATAAATCTCTTTTAAATTATTTTACTTTCTATTTCCACGGAGAAGCATGTATCAAAATGAAATGAAATGGGTGGTATCTTTCCAACTTCTATGACTGCTTATTCTCAGGGTTTTAATTTCAGGAATGAAAAGCCTCGTGGTAATAGTCCTGGAACTCTTGGAATAAATGGTAGTGTCCACAAGGTATCACTTGCAGATGCTGTTGTCCCTTTTGGCGAGTGTTTGGTTCACTTGGATGCTGTCACCTGGATTTGCATCCTTGTGGCCATGGTATTCTGGTTTCTCCGTTTCATCAAGGTCCTATACCATCTGATCCAGTTCTGGGAAATCAAGTCATTCTTCAACACAGCTCTTAAAATTGACGATGTAAGGGTTGTAACAAGGAATTGTTTATGATGAAAATTTTATGGTTTCAGCATTTGTATAGGCAACTTATATTTAAAGTTTTATCCCATCCCCATACAGTATATCTTTCTTTATTATTCTCAACGAATGTATTCTCCCAGGGAGTGTCGGTTTGATTTAGAAGTTAAGAAAAGACTACTGAAAATTTCATATGGTTTTAATGGCACGGAAACTTGGTCATTGAAGCAAGGAGATAGGCATAGGCTGGGGGCTTTAAAATCTTAAAGAGCTCTAAATGCACATGTCAGGAAAAAATTGTTAACAATACTTTTTATACGAACATTGTATGATCAGCATGGGTCTTCTCTCATGAGGTGCTCTTCTTCTTGCCATGAGGGAGGAGCCCTACATTAAGTTGGCCAACCGATGGCATTATCCACTGAAAGTGTAAGCGAAATTTAAAATTAGTTTTACAGTTCAAGGTTAAAAAGCTGTAGCTATTTGCATTGTGTCCAAAATAATGTCCCCTTTGCCCCGACCAATCTAGAAACAGTTGTGTTTTGGGGACTGTGAATTGTTTTTTGGCAAGAAATGTGATACCGTTGCAGCAAATACACACAACTTTGCAGTACTCGAATGCCTAATTGTGTGCAATTCGAGGGAAAATTTCATAATAAACAATATGCTTGTGGGTCACAGGATCAGATTATGGCTTTGAATTTCATTATTGACATATTTCTATACATCTAGATTAAGAAACAAAAATCATTTGGTGTGAGACCTCTCTCATTCCAAAGTACGCTGTAATTTTAAATTAAATGAATGGAAATAATGAGATTTTACTGTACCATGTAATGTCATCATAATTTTACCATACCATTGTTATGTTTAAAGAGATTCTGAAGGCAGCAAATGCATCAGCCTTGACGTCAACATTTGTGAATATTTTGCTACTCCTCTGTGAAGACTTATGACTTGATGCCATGCTGTTAAACAGTATTGGGAGTAAAATGTGGAGACACTAGTTTCTGAGTACCAGTATTTAGGTCAGGGACATCATGATTGTAAAATTGAAAAATGTTGTCATTTCATGTCTTTTATCACACATGTATGATAAATTTCTTTAAACTTTTCAGGCTAAAGCATATCCATTTGCTTGACTCCTACTATGCGTGTTTTCTTTCGATTAAATGATAACCATACATCCAATAGGCCCAAGGGTAGCAAAATAATGGCTTTTTGTGTTCAGTTTGGGTCTTTCTTGATTATGGTGTATTTGGAAGGAACTTGCCATCCCCTAGGATAACTTTTTAGTGGCATGCATTGACTCATGAATTCATACTGTACTACGTCATGGTATGGGTTGGACCTGTTAAAATAAGCAACATTCATTATAGTTTTGGAAGTACATCAATTAAGCTATCTTCATAATTCTTCTTCCTTTATCTTTCCAATCACCTGAATCACTACTTCCAAATGGGATAGGATATTTATGCCCCACCATATTTCAGCTCCTCAATTTTTTATGATGATCCTGGTCATTCCTTGCCCATAATGTGAATATATTCTTGCATAAATTTCACATCTGCTGGCATCATCACCCAATAAATCCAACTCCACCTTGATACTCATCTGCTATTCCCCTTAAAATGTTGGTTGTGATATTTAATGCCTGCTGTGACCAATTTCCTGCTGAAATTCATGCCCTGTTGATGTATTTTGAGTGTTGAATTAGGGAGAAGAATTATGTGTCATGAATCTATTCAAACCACATGTCTTTCCACATTCAAATCCATGTTTAAACCAGTTAGTGTTCCGTTTGTTTTCTCTTCCTTTGGAATGTTTGCAAGATGCTCCAATCAACTTATATTCATTACCGTTGCACTGATTTCTATTTCATAGGTTACAATGTTCTTATCCATCTGCTATATGTGGTGAGTTCAAGAATGCATGGGATGGTAGAATTTCATTTTGCCATTCTGACTATGATAACCTGCTCCTTTCTGTTTCCCTTGCAACATTGACCGTTAATTTTGGTTTTTGTGGATGCCTGATGGAATTGGTCCATGGGTGATAATCTTATAAATTCCCTTTTTAAGTAACTCACCCCATTATTATGTGCATCAATTTTTTTGACAGAGTAACAAAATCCAAACCAAAAGTACCTCAATATCTAATTTTTGAGACATTAAAGCAGCTAGTTTATCACTTTGTTACTTCTCCAATTAGCTAATGAGGTAATAGAGAAATTCCTTTAAAGATTGGATTATGGCTGGTGTGTTAACTTTTCTGATTTGAATTCTGGGTTAAAGTACATTTTTCAGTGATATCCCAATCCCTAAATGAGTGCTATGTGGAAATGGCTTAAAGTGAAGCGCTCCACCCATTGTGGCATGACAACAGTAGATTGATCTCTAGGCATCTCGCGTTAAGAGCAGAAGTAAGATTTATTATGCCTTTGTGCCTAAGTACGTTGATGTTGTTAATAGGTTTTTTTATTATAATCCTCATGATATTGCATTTGTAAAATCTCAAAAGATGATTTTAAAATATTTCTCCAACTCAGTTCTTTATAGACCTTTATTTTGCATAGAAAATTTTGATTTTACAAATATTTTTATAGGTATACTTTACACTTCCAGGCTTCACATCTTGGAATTGTTTGATGTACATATTAAATGAGTTTGTAATTTTTCACAGACTTTGTTTTACAGTGCAACACATTTCAACAACTTGTGGAACAAGTGCAACACATTTCAACAACTTGTGGAACAAGTGCAACACATTTCAACAACTTCACTGACTTGCTGCATCAGGTGCTGATGCAGCAAGTCAGTGAAATGCTTTGTACTATAAAATAAAGTCTGTGGAAAATCACAAACTCATTTAATATGGACATTTTCATCAGTGTTTTGAAAACTTAAGGCTGGGTTTTAGATGCTGGAAGTTCACTATGTATTTAATATATTTTTATTGTTAAATTAGTTGGGATCTAGCAGAAATATTTCATTTGAATAAAGTGGAATCCCAATTTTAAAAAGCTTATTGTTGAGGGAGTCATCATATTTGTGTGTTTGCCACCAGAAATACTGAAATGCATGTACCCTTTCTTTCACTTCAGAGTGAGTTGGATAACCTTACATGGCATGAAGTCCAGAAGAGGGTTCGTGAAGTGCAGCTGGAGCAACAGATGTGTATACACAAACAAGATCTCTCAGAATTAGATATATACCATCGTATTCTTAGGTAAATATAGTAATAGTGTTTCATTATTTTTTCCACACTAGAGATTGTATGCATACATTTACAAGTATATGAAATATGTACTAATTTCTATTGGATAGCTACAGAAAAGATAAAAAAGAAATTTACAAATTGTAAAAATAACCAGTTAGCCACTGCACCACCACATTTTAAGTCACTAATGAAGAAAGGTGATCACATTGCAGAAGCTATGTGAGCTATTTTATACAAGCTGAAGAAATATAGAAGTATGAATCAAGTGAGATATCTAGTTTTAATATAGTTCTTTGTTTAGCACTGAAATTTACTCAGTTAAAGGTTGACGGTCAAAAAATGAGGAGAAACTACTGCCATAAATACAAAATTCCATTACTATGTCAATAATTCTTGACTACTTAAGTTAAATACTCTATGATTACTTATAAATGAAACTCTGTCATTGCACTAAAGTTTAATCCATTAAGCAATGCTTAGATTGCCTAAATCTCTAATGTATACATGTGACCAGGTCTTCCTTCACATATGGAAATCTGCTAATCTCTTGGTATAAAGGTCAAATTTTTTAATTTACAGGTTCAAGAATTATATGGTAGCAATGGTGAACAAGTCCCTTCTGCCTGTGAGGCTGAAGATCCCATTTATTGGTGAAACAGTTTTCCTGACGAGGGGTCTGAAGTACAATATTGAGCTGTTACTCTTCTGTGAGTTGGCATCAAGATATTTCATAATGTTATTTGAGCATGCATCTCTTTCCAAACCTTCCAAAACATAAGAGAAATGAGCATTGTCTTTGAAACAATTCTATATTTTATGTGGTTCCCTGAAACTTAGATATAGCCAAGAAATAAAAAGCTTTTGTCAAACCTTTGGGTACTTTATAACATATGTACGCCACGCAATGGCACCATTTAAAATCAACTCTATGATTATTGTTCCTTTTGAATTTATGCCAAGATTATTGGTGATATCCATCATACCATCATCCCATGCCAAGAGGAATTTCCATGTATCCTAAGTCCTACTCAAATTTATATTAAAGTTCCTGGCCTTAATTTGTGGAAATGTGATATGGGAATCAAAATCAATGTACTTTTTCACAGATTTTATTGACCATTGACCAAAGTTTCAATGTTTGAGCATTATTATCTGCATACAGGATATCTTCAATAAGATATGCAATTGTTGAAACCATGGACAGTGGCTAATGCATACATTATGTGCAATTTTGAATAAAATGAAAATATTTTTTTTCTCTTACACATCCTCAATATTTCAATATTGGAAAGTTGAAATTAGTATCTCAAATTTACTTATGTTTATTTTTTAACAAGGAAAATTCAAATTTAACTTTATACATGGTGTCAAGAATGCAGTGTGTGTTGTAAAATTACTTTCATACTCTTAATCACCAAGCTCTAATATATGACTTAATGCCTAAACTCTAATGTTGATATCATAATGCTTGTGTTCATAATGAATATATATTAACAACATTTTCCTTGTACAATGTGATATATAAAAGCAGTGTTTTTATATATTTCATGGATTTAATTTATCCCATTTTGGTGTACATACCTTTTGACACCCAATTAAATAGTATGGTGATGACTTGTTAGAAATGTTATGTTTTGTAATTACAAATATGATACACATTAATAAAAATTGTGTATAACTATATTTAGGGGGTCCATGGTCACCTTTTGAAAACAATTGGCATTTGAAAGAAGACTTTAAAAAGGTTGTCAAGCGCAAAGAATTGGCGAGGCGTCTTTCAAAGCAGATCCTTTGGATAGGAATTGCTAACTTTGTGCTCTGCCCTATCATCCTTCTCTGGCAGATACTTTTCTCTTTCTTCAATTACGCTGAGGTGAGTATTCTAGTTTTCTTCTTTTTTACAAGGTTTAGGCAATTGAAAGCATAGTGAATTTTTGTAAATTTTGTTTTTGATTTGTGAACGTCAGAGCCATTCAGTTGAGGTTGTGAAATGCCTGTTATATGTACATGTCGTTTTGAAATGCAATGTGTAATTCTCCTCTTAGCACTATGAACTGCATGAAAATGGAAATGTTCAGACAGCAATATAAAAAACGGGTTTGTATGCTAAAGTCAAGGGTAAATAATAATAATAATCTTATTTTCTTTGATTGCATTAAAGTCAATTAAATACAAACACAGATGTAACGTATGTCACAATGAAAATACACACACGCACAATGTACCCTGAAGAAAATATAATATCAAAGCTAATCTAAAATAACTTCAAAATTTATCATTTATCTAACATAAAATGCCGTAATAGGTTTTATCTAAAGGAAACTATGCAGATGTAATTTAAAATGAATGGGAGATAAGTTTGTACATATATTGCACAATTTAGAATGTAGATTGAGGGAAAATTAATTATAGCAAGATTACTGGATACCTAAATTATTGTATAGTTCATTAGAGTGGGGTGAATGTTGGACTTTTTTCTTAATACAAAACTAGATATAGTGATATTTTGGTGCCATTTATGATGTGAATTAGGTAGGTAAACAAATTTCGATGGGGATATTTCTTTCTGGTTCTGCCTAGTCCTCGAATACCCAGCTTGGTACCCACTGCAGAGGCAGTATGCTCAACCTACTGAGTCTGCCTATCCCTGGTTTTGTTGAGTGTAAAATTCTATATTCTATGGTCTTGTTCCATCACCATATGAGCCTTATCTTTCAGTAATTGCATAAAATGAGGTTAAAGCATTCATGAGCTGAAACAAAGAAAGGTGGACTCAACAAGGGTAAGTAGAGTGCCTACGTGATGTGCACTTGGCAGAATTTTCAAGGGCTTGGAGGTATCAGGAGTTGCCTAAATAAAAAAAAATTTATTTTTTCCTAATGATTTGCATCATTAAATGGCACTGAAATATCACCAAACCTAAGTGATTTTTGAAAAAAAAATTTATATCTGCCATTGAACAAAAAATATAAAATCCTGCTTCTAAAATGAAATAATACTTTATAAGAAATCAATTCTATTATTTTTATTCTAATTCACTGAATTATAGTCTTGTATATGTTTTTTATCCCCTAAAATAATGTACTATAATTTTTTTTCTTTATTCCTGAAATATGTGCGATACTAAAAATATGGTTAATATGGGGAGTTGGTTGAGGAGATCCACCGCAACCCTTGTTCATTTTCTGCTACTGAGTTGTCTCAAACACAGAAATTATCCCAAATGCCTCAGAATTGTATTGATAAGTTAGGAGAAGTAATGTTTGATGCATTTGTACCCTAACTTTGCCGTGAAAACTTTCAGGTTATCAAAAGGGAGCCCAGCAGCCTTGGATCTCGTTGTTGGTCCTTGTATGGGAGACTCTATCTTCGTCACTTCAACGAGCTGGATCACGAGCTCAATGCACGCCTTAATCGTGCCTATCGTCCAGCATCTAAATACATGGCCATCTTTACCTCTCCCCTCATGACTGTCATTGCCAAGTAAGCTAATGTAATCTGCAGGACAGAGCCCTAATGTCAACTAGTTAACCCTTGTCTCTTTATTTTTCATCAATTCTGACGCTGACATCAAAATGTTCAGAAGAAATCATGTATGTATAATTTAAAATCATTCTCTTTATCCATGGGTCATACATACAATCTGGGTAATCCTTGATGATATGTCTTACATTAATTGTTACATCACAGGGGGGTAGTAGTAGTATCTAGGGGAGGCGACTGACAGCTGAGGGCATTTGCGCCATTGGGGATGGACAGGAAAGGATGAAGGATGGAGAGAAACCCGGCATCGGCATTAGCCTACTCTGTACGAAAGGCACCAAGGGGTCCGCAGATTAACGTCCAATCCGACAGACAGCATACTCACTCAAAGTGCCCTCCATAAAGCACCTCAAGTAGGGATCGAGATACCTCTGAAAAATATTCAACACAGCCAGGATTTGAACCTGGGCCCTCTGGGTGGGCAGCCAGTACGTTAGTCCCCGCACCATCTTGATCCCCTACATTGCAGGGATGTTCTGAAATCCACAATAGTAATGTCTGATGAAGTTTTAGTATGAAATTAGACGTGATGAATAGAAATGAAACTGAAAAAATATTAATCAAATTGTATCCTGAGGAAGCCAGTGAAAATTGCATATTTACTGATATATTCTTTGCATTTTTGATGAAAGATAAATGAAGCTTATTTGTGGCCGTGTCTAGTATGTGAATAAATACTGTTTCTTTGGGGGTATATGTTTTGTTATTTATAAAAATGTCAGTGTTATTAAAGCTTTTAGGCATTACATTGATTCGTACGTTGAAGTTTTTCTTCAGTATATTTTAATTTCAAACTTTTTGAAAAAATATCTGGTTCTTTCATTTGTGAAATAATGATATTGTTGCTCTGAAACTAGTTATGATAAAAAATTCTCTCCAAAATAAATGAAATGTGTTGCCATTCATTCACTCCTCAAGTGCCTGTATAATGCCAGGTCTTTGGCAGTAATTCTAAAATATTCCTTGGATGATTTAACTCATTCCTCTGGTGGTGAGTAATACCATTTTACAAGTTTCTAGTGGTGATATGCGATGAAATTATTATGAACTGAATTGATTTCTCAGACCTGGCAATAAAAAATAATTACATTTAGTGGTCATAATTTTTAATTATCAAATTTCCCTGTTTAACCTTTTTAAAGCTCCTACTTTTACAAAAGAGGAATGATACAGAATCAAGCATTATTTGTTCTTCTTCAACTTTGAAATCTAAGAATTACTTGTGATATCCATATTCTGGGTTTCACTAATTAGAGAAGTTTTTCTGTTCAAGTGTGTTTTGTTTTGTGGTGTAATCATGATAAAATGAATATGGAAATTTACTTTCACTTTAAATAATATTTAATGAACATTGTCATATTTTTCTCCCAGGAATATAGCCTTTGTCACAGGTGCACTGCTAGCTGTGCTAGTGTTGCTCACTGTGTACGATGAAGACGTCCTTACTGTGGACCATGTCCTCACAGCTATAACTGTTCTAGGAGTCATAGTGGCAGTGTGCAGGTAATTGAACTTTTGAATTAGTCTTATCTCTTTTACTGTGAATGAGAGAGAATGTAATTTCTAAACCTGTTGCATGTGCATGGGCAGTAAACTCTTACTTTTGTGCCTGTGCCCTTATATTCAACTAATTGTTCTCCTTAGGTTTTGCTAAGCATTGTCCTAAACTTTTTTTTCCTCTCATTAAAACCCACAAGTTACATTGTGTCATAAAAATAATCTCCTCAAGAATGTCTAGTACCTCATATTTTTACTCATGGCCAAATGATGTGGTACTAATTTTATTTTTAAGAATCGCAAGCATTTAAATTGATGCGCCTATACATTTTCTGTACCTTTCCCAGTCACCACTTCAGGATTAAAATAGTAATTCACTATAAGGGATAGGGAAGTATAAAGTGGGTATAGTATAATGTATGTGGTTAGGTGTATCATTAAAATATTAAGCACGTATATATAAATGCCTACAAGTAAAAACAAAGAGCTGATCATTGTAGGAATTTAAAATGATTAGTCAAGGAAGAGTGAAATGTTAACCAGAAATTAGAATTTTATTCAAAACTGGGAAATTTTGAAGGTTATTTTCAATCACTTTCTTGTATTAATTTTTTCATACCTCTGGCATTTTGTTATCTTTTCATTGCGTACAATAGTTTAGAAACCACTGTTCTTATTTCTGACTGTGAATATGCTTGCAATTTTATTCAAGCTGTACAAAGAAATCTTTTGGTTTAAATCATATCTCGTAACAAGAATAAATTAAGTTCAATTTTAAGATAGGTGTTCATAATTTATATTCTCTGCATATACAGGGTGACTGCACAATCAGAAAAATAAGGGAATCCAAAAAATTTCATAATTACTGCATTTCTTTAAAAAATTTGGGAAAAATGAAGAAAACTGATGATGACGCTTGAGCTTTGAAACTGGTTGTACGCTAATAAAGGACAGTGGAAAGTTACTTTGTATTCTTAATTTCATGAGAACCAGGTTCTTTGCATGACTTGGATAAATAAATGCCCAATAAAAAACAGATTCTTTCATGGACTGAGCAATTTTCATATAACATGTTTGAAATTTCCCCTAAAGTGCATATTTCTGGTAGTCGATTTCTACTAGAGTAAAACAGAATGCTACTGTATTTTTAAAATGAAAAATATTTCTTTAATATTGGGAGATGGGGTAAAAAGGACCCACCCAAAGAATTATTCATTCGAACACTCCACCTGCCTGAGTATTTTCTTCTTGTTCTTCACTTTTTCCAGGGCTTTCATTCCTGATGAGAACATGGTGTGGTGTCCTGAGGCTCTCATGACAGCAGTACTGGCGCACGCCCACTACCTGCCGGACGGGTGGAGAGGCCGTGCCCATACCAGTGCTGTCCGTTCTCATTTTTCTCAACTCTTTCAATATAAAGCGGTAAGGAATACATAATTCACCATTCAGTTTTTAGATTCAGCACCGAATGTGGGTAAAATATAGCAATAATTGATTGCAGCCGATTATGCGACCCCCATTATGAGTTTCAAATCTAAATACTGGTTGCTGCAGATCCTTATGCAATATAGATATGCAATTTTAGTTCATTTTTGGTCAAATTGACCTTCATGGTCATAATGTATCTTGCCAGGTTGATTTGGTCACCCTTGTATCCTTGAAAAATCAGGAATGGGAAAAAACCAAGAAAAGGTTCTGAAAAAAACCTGAAATGAGCAATAAAACCATAAATTTTGGAGAATTAATGTAATTTTACAAGAAAATATATAGTAGACAGTAGAAGGAAAATGACTTTGGAATTTTCTTCAATTGAGTGTAATGTAAATGACTATTCTTGTGATTTTTTTAAAACTTGTTTGGATTTCAATATGATACTAAATGCAAGAAAGTGAAGAATATCTGTCTGTCACATTTGTTTACATTGAAGGAGCGAAGAACCACAGGAGATGCTGTGACAGTTACTTAAACGGAGTCCTTCTGTTAATTTGCATTGAAATTTAAGTATTTTCATATTGTAAAAATCATTTTCCTTGACTGGGACTCAAAAGATGACTCCATTTAAGTACAGTGGAACCTCGTTTCATTAGCCCCTCACACAGAATGTAATTTGCATTAGAAGCAAAAATATTAGTCCTGAAAAAGACTGTCTTAGCGAGCAACGTTTCGCATGATGAGGAAAGGGGAATCCCCAGATTCGTTGCAAGTCTGCTACTGCAGTTTGTCTTTAGCTTTCGTTCCACTAGCATCTTAGCGTCACTAGCAATCACACATTTTGCCAAACTTGTGTTTGAACATATTATTAGTGATTTTTTGTGCAAAGTTAAATTAACATTTTGTTTGCAGCTTTAAAATTGATGCCGAAGAAAAATTCATATGAAGAAAGCCATAAGAGAATAAAAATAAAAAATAACGATAGAAATGAAAGTAAAGTCATTGAAAATCTGAGATTACTGTTTCAATGAAAATGATATTAATTGAAGCCAGATAATCAATGTTGGGTACATGTCCATTGCCAATTTATCTGCGATAAAGTCATGGTGCAAGTGATTCATAAAGGGAAATGGTTTGTGCATATGTACAAGTTCTACAATATCACAAAAACTGCCACTTACATATGAAAGATAGGTTATAAGGCACCTACCCATGATGTCACACTGATGGGAAGAATGAAACTGCTATTGATTTCAAGTGTTTGTGATTAGTTGATAAATTCCTAGCAGAAAGTAAAAGGTAAGACCATCATTTTGTATTTTTAAAGCTGAGGCATTATCCCTTTGCTAAATGGAAATGAGGATGATATTCTGTTTGAAAAAAGTAAAAATAACTGCGGAAATGATTTAGCAGCAATAATGATGAATTTCTTGAATTTTCTCGGAATAAAAATTTAAATAGCTGCTAATTTTTCAATGTGTAAAAATCTCATTTTCTTCATGTGTGATTAATCCTGTTATTTAAACCACTCAATAAATCTATTTAGGGAGGTTACATTTGGTCGCATACATGCTCTTTGAAGATTTAATTTGGGAGAACATCATTATGGAGGAAAATGTAAAAAAGAAGATGGTATTTTGAATTAAGTGGAATCAGAATAACAAGGTTTTACTGCGCATATAAATTATTATTTTGTACTACATTCTATTAATTTTTTAATGATAAGGTCATTGCTGTTTTTGATATTAATGGTTTTTGATTTTGATGGTTTTTGTATATTTACAGGTGTATCTGTTGGAGGAGTTACTATCACCCCTTGTGACTCCATTTATTCTGTGCTTTCACATTCGCAAGCGTTCTCTTGACATTGTAGATTTCTATCGTAACTTCACTGTTGAAGTTGTGGGTGTGGGAGATGTGTGTTCATTTGCACAAATGGATATTCGTCGTCATGGCCAGCCTACGTGGCAGGTGCCACTTTTTACACAGCAGACTCCACCTGAGCCTCCTAGTCAACAACCTTCCAGTGGAGATGATCGGGTCATTGCAATGGTATGTGTAACCATTTGGAAAAGAGAAGGTCTACATGTTATAATTAATATATGTTTCACTCTTCAAACTTTCCTTTGATAGATTTCTTTCTTCACAATTTGAACCTGAAGTGGGATCAGTGTAAAGCTAATGAACCACTTTCTTTCAAATACTAGAAAATATACAGTTGAATATGAGTGTATGATATTCATGTTTTTAAATGCAATTGAAAGGAAAACATAATAGAAATATTTGGCATGCTATGTTTAATTTCATATCAGTTATTACTCAACCTTTGTTTAGAGCACTATTTTGTTGTTGTATGATTTTTTATTCAGCCTGAAAATTATGTATCAAAGGAACTCACATCTTGTCAGTGAAAACCAATACCATAATTTTATATGTAACTATGTAATGCTCTTTTGAGTAGCAAAATAATTATAATTGCCTAGACTTGATAAAATAAAATTGTCACATTGTTACTTGGGTAAGCTCATACTAGATAATTAATTGCTTGAAATTGCTCTCTTACCTAATATTTATCTAATTTTCCTGTCTTCTCTTTCCATTAAGCTGACTTAAGTGAGCTGAAAAGTATAGAATCTTAAGGTCATTAAGTGTGACAAAAGTTCACCTAATCCTGCTTTCCTACAGTGTTCATTGGGAAATAATGCATTATTTGTGGCTCACTCTGATTTTATTTGCAGCAAGCTGAGAATGGCAAGACAGAGCTCTCTTTAGTGCACTTCACCCTGACCAATCCAGAGTGGAGGATGCCCCCAGGGGCTGAGGACTTTGTGGAGGCCCTGAGACGGCAGGCCCAGAGGGACGTTGTGGGTGAGACAGGAGGGGGGCCGTGGTTACACTTGCACACCAACCCCCTTTACTCTTCCCTTCATTCCATCTCATCGCTGGGCGTTGGGGTGAGTGCATATGCTATTTGCTTGAGAGATATTTGAAATCATCCCTGGGCGCTAGGGTGAATGAATGTGCTATGTGCTTCAGAGATATCTGAAATAGTGGCACCCTCTTGTCGACCTGCCTCTCATTTGTAATTAGGTGAAAACATAGGTGAAAACATGAATTGCATACCCTGAATTTATGCTCACATAATATTATTTAATGGCTACTAACCATTGCCTGTATCAACCAAGGCTTTATTGTTGAGACAGTTGAGTTTAATGTTGAATTATATTTCTATAATAATGCTGAAAAGTAATGAAAAGACATTTAACATTAAGATGCTGGAAATTCTACAATAAAAAGGATACCAGTGTAGAGGATCTACAAGGAAAATAAACCTTCATATTTCAATAATAGAACAATAGCTCTGAGTACAGTGAAACCTTAAATATGTGGGTTGAGAAGGCACCAGTGATAAACATTTAAAATCATCACAATTGCTGAACTGTATTCTCTCTTATAAATGATATTTCTTGTAATAGAATGGTAAAATCAATAATATCAAAAAAATTTGTTTATGCAATCAGTTTCAACATATGCTCTAACAATGGAAAATTTGGAGCATGATTTCCCACACAGTGAAGTTTCTGTTATACCATAAGGTGTCCTATATTCACATATACGTCTTGCAGGATTACAAGCTTCTGATTGATTTCCAATGTTTTTATTTTCTTTTCAAAGTTTTAAAGCCGTATCATAACATGTGGCCAAAGTCAGTCAAAAGCTGTGGTATTAATTGAAGTGATTAAAAAAACAAGTCTCATCCACCATGACATTAAAATCTGCTTGGGAATAGCAAAACTTATTTTCTTCTGTCAAAAACATATACAAGTATGTTGAGTATATGTATTTACAATATTGATTAATAACTGTATTATTAATTAAATGAGCTGAAAAAAATTAAATATTTATGAGTATCAAAATCCATATCAGTAAGAAGCAATTTTCAAGAATTACTTATTTTTTCCTAAGGAATAAATGTAAAGTGATCACTTATGTCATGACAGTTTGTCCAATGACACGTTTTTAAGGAACTACAGTCTGTTATAAATTAAAAATTTTAAAGTTAGGCAATTTTCTATGTGTACTTGACTTGTGGCTTTGATGTTCCTGTAGTATGGAAGTCTGGTAGCCAGTGCCTTGGGTGGTGGGCATGGAGGACCTCCAGCATGGCCTCCCCAAGTGCCTTTTGCCCAGCAATCTGAGATGGCTGGGGACCGGACATCACCTAGGCAACGAAGTATGTGTCCTGGCCCTACACTGCCACCAGTTCGAAAGGGCTTGAGTCGGGCAGAGGGACCAATGCAGTCCTCTGATGGCAGGAGCCTTTTGTTAAGGTATGATTAATTTTTTAAATTTATAATGTCAGTTACACGAATGCCTATTGAAATATTTTTTAATTAATCTCTTATAAACATTGTTACTGGCCAGGTTAGACTGTTAACATCCCAGCATAATAGACCAAGGGTTATGGGTTTAAGGTCTATCTCAGGCATGGTTGTTGTATGAGCTCAGGTATTCCAGACTCTGGGAAATCTGACTATGGGCCAAGCATGCTTATCAGGAATCTGGGGACACAGGCAAGGCAAGGAAGCAAAAAAGAAAAGAATTAATTCTGTGCAAAAGTAAAAAAAGCTGTAAAAATACAGTGAGAGAAATTTCAAAGAGATGCAATGACAGGGACAATAAGTAAAGTTTTGACAAAAAGACGGCTAAAAGGTTGGTGGTTTGGGGGGTGGGGGGAGTTATTGAGAGAAATTTGGAGAAAGCAGAAAAAGTGGATGCTGGGCTTACTGAGTGGCAATTGGCAATTGGGCACTGTGGTAAAGGGTAGAATGACAGGTAAATAAGTTAGATTTGCGAAAATAAGAGGCATGTTGAACAAAATAAAGGAAGGTAGGAAGTGGTGGAGTTGAACAGACACTGTAATGCAGGTTTTCTTTATATACTGTCATGGTTGGTGGAGCTTAAAAATATAGCAGAGTGTCGGTATTTAATATATATATGGAACAGCCTTGAAAAATACTCTTAGTAAGAGGCATTTTCAAATTAAATTAGTTAATTTCACTTCTTTAGGAAGAAGGAATAGATAATTTCTATTCTAACTTCTTTAAAAGCTAGCAAATGCAATATAATACAATTGTGAATGTTCCATCTAGAAAAATGACTAGGCAGAACATCTATCCACCAAGAGAGGATCTAACCTGTGGCCTCTGGATAATAAATGACTCCATGCAAATGTGTTTTGCTTTTATATTGTTTCTGCCAGTCAAGTATTTTCATTTGTGCCTGGTGAGATACCATCCCTGAGAAAGCAAGTTTAGTTATACATGCCTTGTTCAGGGAGTTTATTCAGCTGTAAAAATATCATTTGATTTACTGCAGAAAATTTAGAAAATCAAGAATCGGCCATGAATTTTAAGTTTTAACCAGGAATACAGTGATATTGTGTGCAAGTTTTTCCTTGGCAATCGTACATCCCCACCAATGATCAGTTAAGTGATGAGATCAGACAGTGAATTAAACTGTGGCTCAGAATATCTTTTAATCAACAGAGATTAGTGTTTCATTATTTTGTTAATATGTATTTGGAAATACATTTTTTAATTTCATCCTCTATACATGTCTCTATTTAACTTGCTTTTTGATTCCTATGGAACGAAAAAACAGCATTCACCAAGTGCGAGGAACTCCTCTTGCGCAGTCAGCCTTTGGCCTTGATACTAACAGCCCAAGTATGATGCCTGGGTTGTCACCGCAGGGCCATTGGGGCCCAGAAGTTGTTCCTGAGCTCACCGTGGCAGACATGAGTCTGGGCACACTTTACCTCCATGAATTGCACCATCGCCAGGTTGGTATCATATCATGGTCCTTAATTCTTTTGATGCATAGTAACGATTCTACCTGAATATAAGCCAACCCCCCCCCCCCCAGTTTGCATTATCAAAATGACCAATTCCTCTGTTGGGTATTTTTGCCCATTGTTCATATTTTGTCTTCTCCCTCTGCCAAGCCTTGGTTAACATTTTTTGCCAATGACCATTCAACTATGCTAAGTTCGGTAGAATTCTGTTTATCACCTTGCAGTCTCATATTCATTGCTGTTATTAGCTTATTTAATTGAAGTTGGCTCTTAATCAGCTGGGACCTATATTAGACTTCAAATTTTATTCATTTTCTTTACATTTTTCATCTTCATCATATTCAGTGTTTGTTTTTAGATGGTGTATTGCCACTGCTGCTTTATATTGCAAGTGGCATTCCTGTAGCCCATTTCTTGTTATATTCCATTCTCCAGTTCATATTTTATGAAGGTCTAATCACCTTTGATATTATGTTTCCTTCCCATTGTACATTTTCAAGACTGCATTCATATATATCTTCTTTGTATTCATGTTCTCTTAAAGGGATGCATTCCTACAAACGTGTGGTCTCCATTTCAACCTTAACTATGAAAGTCTTCACAGTGTCTCAAGAAGAATTTCAAAATGTCTTGAGTGTGTAAGACCATTCTTTGATATCCATTTTCAGATTCTCTGTTCCTACATTGGTCAGAGTTAGCTAATATTCCATATTCAAATCCTAAATTATTTTCTTAGCTTGACTGATATATTCTTTCTCATATCCTTGCCAAGAGATAGAGCATTTGTTTACTTGCAGAATATTTTTCTCAAGAGGAATTCTTGATATTTTTATTTAATAATGATTTTATACAAAAATATGAATTAGATTCTACTGATCGGGAATATAATGTGGCAATTTTCCATTGTCCTTTACATTGGTATTGAAGTATTTTATGTAACTGTTACTAGACAGTTAGATAAATGTTGCTTTACTGACATCACGATTTCCACCTATTCTTATGAAGGAGGGAAATTGTTCTGTTCACCTA
The DNA here is from genome assembly GCF_022747635.1 of Hetaerina americana. Lineage (NCBI taxonomy): Eukaryota > Metazoa > Arthropoda > Insecta > Odonata > Calopterygidae > Hetaerina > Hetaerina americana. The sequence goes on from NW_027287316.1 coordinate 29,776,330, forward strand.
GCTAATGGCAACAGGCGTTCCCTATATTCCTTCTCAAAATTTTATGGTGTGTATTATGTATACAGCACCTAACTCAAGAGGTGACCACTAGCCCTATAGGTGTGTTGGCTAATTGTTCAGCACTGCGTATTTATTCATCTAGTATATCACTTAGTTATCCAGGACCCACCTTAACTGGTAGATTATGGAAAAAAGTCACCTCTTTCATACACCCTCATAACTAGAGACTGACTCATCATCTAGAAAGTGGTCACAGAATGTTTATTTCAACATGAATCATGAAAGATAAGCAGTACCCATTCAATTTTGTTAATTGTTTGTCTAATTTTTATTAGTGTTCATTGGCAACTATTAAATTTCCTGTCTTTTCAGAGGAGGTTTAACTTGCTAACACTGTATACAACAATCTAATATGCATTTTATAGCAATTGGATTGGTAACAACATGTAGGTAGTCTCACCCAGAATATTTTCATCCTTTTTCACCTGCATCCAGATACCATTCAACGAATAATACTTTTGTGCTGCTGGAAATGATGTATAAGAATCAAGATACATTATAACATCCTTTGATTTGAACTATATAGAAAAATGTCCTTGCACAGAATCCAATATTCAGATGATTGGCAGCTTCCTTAATCAGATCAGTCCCTCAGCTCATTCATTCTGCTGGGTTTTCACGGTGTTAATTTATTTGGATTTCTAACAGGTGAACCGATTTTGGAACTACTCTGGTGTTACGGGTAGTGATGCAAATTTACCCTTGTGGCAACAGAGACGGCCTCAAGAAAGAGCATCAAGTCAACAAGTGATCACTGCTCAAATGTCAGGAATCATGGAGAGGGCAGATGAAGCAGAGCGAATGCCTCTACTTATTCCAGGCACATCACCTTTGTCATCACAGAGAGGACAGACAGATCAATAGTCACTGCCAATGATTAATTCATTTTGTTATGTCGCTACTACTGCCTTGCCATTGATAAATCCTTGGAAATGAACTGAAAGATTGTGTATGTTAAATCTCAAAAGGGCTTATTTCTGGTGAAAAATGACTAAAATTGGTATGCATGAGTTGGGTTCAAGAACCAAAGACTAGTGAAAAAATGGTGCTTTTAATGTTAAAGTGGAGATTTGTTGAAAGATGATTGCCTCAAAAGCAGACTATTGCTTTAAGTGTGGTAGTGTGATGTGTGAATCATTTTCAGTGAATTTTGCCATCGAAGATGTTTTCCAGATTCTTGAAAAAAACCGTCAGATTTTAACTGATTAATAATTGAAGCCATGTTACAAGGCCTTATTAGAAAGTTCTGGGAGTCTATTTTATGGCTCTGGAAGGAAAAGGACAATACAATAAAAATTGTAGTCTTTTGGTTCCCATATTTCCTCCTAAAAGTCTCATCAAAGGATTACATAGTTCCATATCTTTTAATCCAGCCACAAGTCACAAATTTTTAACCATGTTAGTCAGGATCATTAGTTGGAATTTAGGAGTGATCTCATGTTTCATTTCTCATCTTTCATAATTAGAGTTTCCATTGATATTTTTCCTTGAAAAGTTTATTCCATGCCTGGAGTAACGCTAAACGTGGCATGCATCTGTGATGTATCATGTAACTTCCCAATGACATTTTTTATAAAATTCGTTATTTGCTTAATGTAAATTTTGATTCATAGGTTTAGTCTTTCAAGCAGTAAATGGGCTTATTACCCAATGCACCAAACATATATTTGTTCATAATCAAATAAGTTCCAAAACTTTAAAGGTCTTTTGTAGTGTGGTTGAAGGTATGAAAGGATTGTTTTTAGCATGGCAATGCACATTTTTAAAATTAGGTAAGTTGCTTTCTAGTCATGTGCGAACCTTCTTTTGTGAAGGCTAATCTTAATTTCCTTCCAAACAGCTAACTCTCGCATCATTAGAATTAATATTAGTTGATTAATGACTTGACCTATGTTAAAGATTTGACTCCTCTGAGGAGACAACTTTATTTTCACTGTTGTCTTACTTATATAATATGAGCCATCTATATAATTTGATTTTTTTTAGATGACGCTCACTACAAATGTGTCTAGCGTGGTAGCCAAGTCTAGGCACTTCCTTGGTTGTGAATATTCATCGCTCACACCAGCAAGATGTGAAAATTAGGTGGATGTGGCGGCAATCCAATTCCTTAATTAACCACTTTTCTGATTTGGTAATGCATATTAGATAACTATAAAAAAAGTATAATATCATTGATTTTTTTAACCAATTTTTAGACGGTTTACTTCCTTGAAGTAAATTTTATGGTTATTCTTAATCTATGGCCTTACAGAAATTTTAGTTGGATATGATTTTCACATGTATTGATCATCATTGCTCTGTGGAAGATGTATGTACCTTTTAGCATCATTGGCATAATATGATGTACCTGATGTAAAAAAATTTTCATGTAATGTTTTTCTATTCCTGCAAATTGTGCAAATGATTTACTCGATGAAAAAAATTCTCTGCTTTGAATAAATTAACAGCATTATATTTACTGTAGTCATCCCCCAATCCCTTTTAAAAACTGTTTATCAGACATCATTTGTACATGAGGTGGTTAGAGTGTTATTGAAAGTAAACTTCAGCCTATATTCACTAAATCATCCTATGAAGACTATGAAATGTTCAAATAATTTGTTTCCAATTTAACAGTGGCATGAATCAGTCAAAGTTGCATGCAAAAATAAAATGATATATGAGATAAAAATAATCACAGAGCTGTGAAAATAATTAATAAAACCATGAAGAGTTTAATAACCTTAATGTTTATTTTAATCTAATAAAACCAGTAGCATTTTCATCAGTCATCACTTTCCAAATTAGGGATAACATTAGGTCTATCTAAACTGGGCAGGTATTAACTATATAAAGGTTGCTGTTTTAATATATATTTAAGTTTCTAAAAGTAGTGGCAAGGAAATATGAAAGAATCGTAATGAGTTTTTTTTTAAAGATTATTTCTATTTTCTATGACTTGGAAAAAATATTTCTTGACTCATAGTCAGAAATACATAAGGTAATTTTGCCTCTACATTTTAGTACACATGGTCCCAGAGTCATGGGAATTATGTTCCTGAAAACGTCCATTGGTCAGATTTGACTGTAACTTGTATCTTTGATGAAGAGTGAATGGTAGTAATGGTTAATACCATAGATTTTACTGTATGGTATTACATGGTAAAAGCAGAGCCACACACTTGCATGATCAACTTGAATAGTTATAGAGGAAAGTTGTGCCATGTACAAGCAACCTTAAAACTAATTGTGTGAGACTAGAACTGCCATAAAGATGCGGCAACCGTAAACTGCTAATGTTTGTTCTTTATTACATGTTCCAAAAAATTAGTGTTCTAACTGTTATTTCATTTATAAATTACTGTAGAACACCAAACAACTAACATCAGGTTATCAAATGAGTACTGAGACCCGATGGTCCATTAGTCCCACCGAGAGGCATTCCCATATCTCCAATACCGTTCTATACAAATTTAAATATAAATTTCCAACTGAGCACAAATAATTTACTAATACTAACATACAATTATGCAAGGCATACTTATCAGTATGTTGTAATTGGATCATCTATACCATTGCTTCAATGTAATACAATCCCAAGTATACCATCTGATGTTTGAGAGAACTTATTTATGCTTCCTTCTGGATGTTGAATACAACAAATGATTGCAACAAAGATTATTATTTTTTGGTACTCCCCTGGTAAAGGTAAGTTTTGGATGGACAACCTATATGATGAACAACAATATGTTAAAGAAAAAGCAAATGATTGGCTGAAAGATTCATGGAAGTATATTATGTATGAAGTCAGTGAAAGAAAATAAGGATCTAGGACTTGCTCTTATCATCCAATTATTCACTGGTACATTCTCCAATAACCACAAATAATCACCACTCTACTACATTATTGGGAGAAGCAAATTTATAATGTACAGAATGTTGTAATCATGTCCATAGGCCAGCGACAATCTTAGCTGCTTTCAAGGTAGAAATATATTGTTCCCAGATTTCAGTCACTTTTGTGTTCAATTGCATACCACAACAGTAGGATTCCTCCACATGAAGTGATTTCATTTGCTGAACTAAATTGCAACAAAATGATTTCCAATTTCAATCACAGTAAAGACAGAACCAGCTCATGGCATGGTTCCAGTATGCTGGTTTGGAAGGAAGTCCCCAATCCTTGAACTAAGCAAAGATATTGGGTGTAGATAAGAGACAAGAAAGGAAAAAAAAACATGGAACATGCCATGTTTTTTATTTGGAATTCTATATTGTTCTACCTTGTTCTCATGGATAAAACTAGAAGTAATATTAATCAAGTATTCAACAAGGTTTAATTAATGGAGAAACAGCTCTAAATCCCTAAAGGAAACACAAAATGTTTGGTGTTTATAAGTTTAATTTCACAACCCTCAGTAATTTAAAAATGTACTCATCGGAAATATTTTTTTGGCATCTTGCTCATCTGGAACTCTTGCATTTACTATTTTTCCCATAAACTGAGATTTATCTCTCTAATTCTTTAAACTCACATACCCATGAATGAACATTTTTCAATTATTGCGGAAAAAGAGTTCCCCAGCAGTGAACGAGAAAGTGTTGTGCAATTACCTGAGGTTTTCGGGAAACTGGCCAGTGGAATTTTTAGGAAAGGGATAAAGACTCCTGATGAGAAATAGTGCCATGTGGCCTCGCAAGATGTGTGGGTTACTCAATAACTACTTACAAAATTTAAGATGGCACTCATAGTATAGGAAAAGGTTTGCTTTTAGTAAGGCTCATCACTCCTTAGACTGCAGTTTAAATTTAAGCTATATCCATCTTTAGACTCCATTTTCATAGATGATTAAAGCAACCAAATTTTGTTGAGTTTTGTTTTGTATTTAGAAAAATGGGGAAAAAAATAAGTTTCTAGTGGTCATCGAACACTTCCATTAAAATGGCTTGACACCAAAAGAGATCAAAGTTGGATTGGATGAAGTTCATGGCACGTCTGCTCCTGTATTTGCGACTGTTTATCATTGGGTAAATGAGTTGAAATGTGGCCATATATCCATGAATGATGAAAATCATTCGGGACATCCAGTGGAATTGACTTTCTATGGAATGATTGACAAAATCTGCAATATGGTTTGGAATGATCAGCAAATCCAAGTTCCCAAAATTGATGAGGCCACAAGTATATCACTAGGTAGTGTTTTCAATTTTGTTTGAAAAATTGGGCGAGAAAAATCTCGGCCAGCTGGGTGCTGCATTTGCTTTCAGTGGAGAATAAACACAACTGTGAGGCCATTTCAGAGGCTGGTTTGGCACCTTTCCACTGCAATCTTGATGATTTTCTTCATCGATACATATATAACAATGGATGAAACATGGATACACTACCACACTCCAGAGCAAGGGAACAGTCAAAACAGTGGGTTTCTGAAAAAAAGGCAACTATGGTGAAATCAGCTGTAAAGATTATGGCCATGGTTTTTTGGGATTCACACGGAATCATCTACATCGGATTACTTGCAAAATGGGCTACCGATAAATGGAGAGCTTTGTGTTATTTTTGCACTGGTTGATCAAAGAAATCAAGAAAAAACATCCTCATTTGGCTAAGAAAAATTCTCTCCTATCAAGACAATGCACAGATACCATGGCCTTTCTTTTGCCATAGAAAATGGGCACATACCTGCCCATTTTCTATGGAAAAAATTACAAAATTAAAAGTTCCAACTAATTACAACACATACTATATTCATTAGATTTGGCCCCCAGTGACTTTTTTTTATTTCCAAACTTGAAAAGATGGCTGGGGAGAAAACAATTCATGTCAATGAAGAGGTCATTGCCAAAAAGATGCCTATTTTGAGGACCTTCAGAAATCCTATTTTTTGGACAGCTTAACAAAGTTTGAGAAAGGCTGGAAAGCATGAATGTAGACTAAAAGCTAAAAGGAGATTATGCTGAAAAATTAAAGAACAATCTTCCCAAAATAATGTTTCAATTTTTTCCTAAGGACTCATTGAACTACCCACATACCATTACAGCCTTTTTCTCCTTCCAATTTCCCAATTCTCTCACATATTTCAACACAACAGGCTTTGGTTTTGTCAATATACGTCCAGTCCTTGATAAGTGTTCCACAGTTTGATTTGGAGCTCTGCATCTTCCAGATTTCTCCTGCATAAGATTTTCTGCATTTTTCTGGAATGACAGTTTTGCTAGAAATGCAATTAGCTTCTGACCTGCAGGTGCCAACTGTGACAATGGTGAAACTGTCATCCCAGAAAGGTGGATCTTTCAGAATGAAATCCCAGAGGACACACAGTTTCAACATATGCCCTAACAGTTGACCCTCTCTGTGATGATATTTATTCATTCCATAGGATCGATTTCATAGTGATAATTCCATCAAATGCTAGAATTGCAAAGCATTACACTCTAAAGCATATCCTAAGAAATATAGACTTGATAAGTATGGCAAGATTTAAAATAATTGGAAGGTTTTGCATGAGGCCTTTCAAAGGAATTACAAACTGACCTTTTAGTATGAGAAATGGAGTTGGTCGGAGGATCTTTCTATAACAATAAAACCTAGCTCACTTTGGCTTTCCTGTAAAACGTGCAAGCATAAAGTTGTAGCCATTCTTTGCTCAGTGATTTGAGGGCTTCTTTTTGTAAAGAAATGTGGCTCAAAAGAGGTGCTCCATGTAGTTGAGGGAGGTGAATCTGGAATTGCATTAGGGTGTACAAACAAATTTTTCTATTAAAAAGTAGAATATTTCCATTTATTATTTAGATTTAAATGTTCACTTTACATGACCTGTTTACATTATGAACATACAGATTGTTCCTTCCAACTCTTCTTATTATAAAATTCCATTTAACATTCAAGGGAACCAATACTCTGGAGACTCGAGACGTTGGGTTTCCCTCACATGACACAATCCAGGACAGCACATACATACATGCATGCATACGTACATACACAACATGATGCACAAGAAAGAACCTATGGGTTCTTATGAGGTAAGTCTCTGTCTGAGAAGAACTATGCTGTTATACACTTTGATAGCTGGCCCAAGCTTGAAACCCAACAGGCTGACTATGTCATTCTGGTTCAGAAGGAGAAATGCCTCTCCATCAATTTGCTGAAAAGATAATAAAATGGATCTCACCAACACCAATAAGAGAGTAGAAACCAAGTGTAAGATAAAGTCTCATTTTCACACTCAATACATCTCATGGATAGTGCATTAATTTCTTCCAAAATTCTAGGTCTAAGCAAAAACAATTATGGAAAATAAGTGTGGATGATTGATTTTAATCTAAAATGATTTATGAAAAGCCTCATACATAAAGAACACAAAATCGAGGTAGGGTTAGAACATTTTGTACGTTTGTTCCTATATTTTACCGATGAAATGTCTCAGAATTGTGATGGAATAGTGACAAACATATGATGTAAAATTTGTTAATACAAGCAGGTGCAATAAATGAAAATAATAAAGACATGACACAAAATTTTGGGGTAGGATTTCCCAATTAGCATGCAGGTACTTCTTACAGAATTTCCAGCATCCATTTCATTTTTCAATTTTCTATTTCCTTTCAGCCTTTTGAAAGCAATTAAAAAAAATATATTAAAAGAATTAACATGAAACTAAGGCCAGTCAACAGTTATGGTGTGTTTTACATAATTAAAACCAACCACTACCACTAGAAAAACAAAAGCATAATATTTCACAAAGCTCAAATTACTGCACTTATTACGTCAGATAATTAGTCAAACAATCAATTTTTGAATTGATTTGGAAACACTACCAGAGCTAACTTTAGAAAAACAAATTTTAATGGACCAATACATGTAATATAAACACACAAAATTAAAGTTTTGAATAAAACTTAAGCAAAAAAACAATAATAACCTGTCAATCCATTAAGCAGAGAGATTTTATGTAAATTCTAGGTTTCAGGGGCATAATTTTGATGTTATGATTGCAATGTTTCATATGGAGACCTGTTCAAGGTGTTGACTTTTCCAAATACTTTAATCCACTGCCTTTGCTCAACCTATACAGTCAGGTCCAATTGCAAAATGGTCCAACCTCCCAGGTTACCACAAATCTATACACTGTACAGTCCCATTTTTTTAATGTATAGTTCCAGTACATAGCTCTGGATTGGGGGGAAAATCATTCAAAGAATCATTTCCAATCAGAATTCTCTGACAATGGATGAGTTTAATAATTTGATTTCCACACTCAAAGAAAAATTAGGTTTCATTTTTGAGAAGTCTGACATGTCTCCTAATTTCTACCACCATTTATTTATTAGGGTGAAACCTTGCGAAGATATAGAAGCTATTGATTTGTGATTTAAAAGGAGAGATCCCACATTTCATTTAACAAAGGTGCATATTTATGGGTAGTTGTGTATTCAGAACTTTGACACCAGAAAGAAGGAAAAGAAGTACCACTGTTTAATATCAAATGGCATTGGAGTCTTTTTCTATCATATTTTACCTGTATGATTACCATATTTCCTGACCTATTAGATGCACTATTTTTACTCCGAAATGTGCTCTAAATACAGTCTGTGTTATAGGGGCTAGGGGTACATGAGTTTAACCTCAATATAAAGATGAAAGCCAATTGACCTGAAAAATACTTACCATTAAGTATTTTTTCCAAAATTTAGCAATGAATATGGTTGGCTTTATTACAAATGTTGAGAATATCACTATTCTGAGGCAGTAATAAGCAGCAGAGTTTTATATTTTGTAGGAAGTATTTTTCATAAATTCTAAACTGCAAAATCATGGTGCATCCTATGGGCCAGGAAATACTCCTTTCTAAAGTGATAAATCTATTGGTTCAAAATGGTGCCCTATCATAAACAACATTAAGATGCCTTTTTTCAATTTTAACCTTATTGTTCTGTCACTAAAAGGCTACCATTCTACTGAGAGCCAAAGATGGTCACCACAGGGGAGAATAACACTGATGGGAAACTTAAGAACCTATTAGACTCACCTCATCACGAAAAACTTTGGCCCTCTCTTTGCACCCTGGGATATTCTCAACAAACTTGACAACCTCGTCCCTTGTCCACCGACTTGCCTCCCTCCCAGGGAGGACTTCTCCATTCACAAATGGATACAGGAGGCGTGAGTGCCTGTCCCAACACAGAGGCGTCAGCCTGTCAGGGTTGGGCAGATAACCCGGGGAGAATACTGAGCGGTGCACATCCCTTCGAACATCACGCGCCTCGGTCAGCGCTGGTGCTTCTTGACGTGAAATCCCACGTGGGGCGGAGCCCCTCCCCAAACCTCGCCCGAAACCAGGGAGATGTGCTGGCCCGAGCCTCAGTGGAGGTGGAGGGGGGAGGGCCGTGGGCTGGTTTCGGATGGCCTGGTTCTGTGATGTCGCTGTCAACCTATAAAATTAAGAGAGAGTATCATGTACATCATGCCACTATGTCCAATGGCCAAGGCAGAAATTGGTCCTGTAGCCTTCACAATGGCCAATAAGCAGGTTAACAATCTATTTTAACATTACACTTGACCAGTTAACTTGAAGGATGGGCCTAAGAATGTCACTTAGGCACTGAATTGATCTTGTATTTTAGAGGATATAGTTTTCTTTAAGCAGCACTAAAACTCTATTTGTGAAATAGCCTTGCTACTTGAGCTCAAAACATTCTACTGGGTGCTACAAGGAATGGAGACACTTGATATCAGAATAACCCAACTCTTAATTCAAGTTTCATTTGATGCGGAATACTACACTTGTTATCCTCAATAAATCAAGAAAAGCACCAAAATGATACTAAACACATCTATCTACAAGAACTGAACCTGTGACATCAGTAATAATGACCAAATATTGACACTTTTCCAGAAGACATTGATTTATTACATGACCAGTTTCAAAAAACATACTATATCATCTTTAGGTGACCCAAAGATAATACAGTACATTGGCTGTGTAATAAATCAATATCTTGGGGAGAAATTCTATCATTTGGTCATTATTTTACTTGAATTCCAGCATGGCACCCCTGAAACTACGCTATTCATTTGTGACATCAGGTTTGCAAGCAAAACATACACACATTATAATTTATGCACTTCAATTGATGAGAAAATCCTATGAATAACACAAAATAGATGTATTTGAACCCCACTCTTAATTTTCCACTTAACTCTTAAATGGCTACCCCTTCTCACTGTGGAAATCTAATCTTCACGAAAAAAGTTCTTCCATCTTCATTATTCTTTGTTGTGTAGTCTTAAAAATACATACACTTCAATGTGAGTCAATAATTGCTTTGGATGAAAAATGAGAGGGTAAAGCACTTTCATAAATATATTTCAGCCAAAAACCAGTTTAAAATAAATTCAGGAGATGGTAAGACGCAGAACGAGGAAAATACGAAAATGAGCAGAAATGCAGTAGACATACATACTACCTTGATCAAATATTTTCCCGGAATTTATTCAGAAAATTAAAAATACAAGTTTATTCATCTAAATCTATATTGTCCCCTTCAAAGTAATCCCCATCGACTGCAACACACTTATGCCAGCGCTTGATCCAATCCTCGAAACATTTTTTATATTCGGTTTTCGGTATGTCCATCAGTGCTTCCTGCGATTTTTCCATTACTTCCTCTCGGCTGCTAAAACGCGTTCCCCGTAATGGTTTTTTAACTCGATTGAACAGAAAGAAGTCACAGGGAGCCAAATCAGGTGAATTCGGTGGCTGTTGGATGGTATTTGTTGCATTTTTCGTCAAAAAATTACGAATAATGATAGCACTGTGCGACGGTGCGTTATCATGGTGCAAAATCCACGAGTTTTCTGCCCACATTTCTGGTCTCTTTCGGCGAATTGCTTCACGCAAACGTCTCATAACGCCCAAATAATACTCTTTGTTTACTGTCTGGCCTTCTGGCAAAAATTCATGATGCACTACACCGTTGTAATCCATGAAAACCGTCAGCATTGCCTTCTTTTTTGACTGAAAACGACGTGGTTTTTTTGGTCTCGGCTCATTTGGTGTCGTCTGGATTGCGTGTCGTACTCATAAACCCACGTCTCGTCTCCAGTAATGATCCTTTTGATGAATGTGGGATCGGATTCAGCCTCGCAAATCATGTCTTTTGCGACGTCAACACGGTCTCTTTTTTGCATGAAATTGAGGTCTTTTGGCACCAACTTTGCTGCTACACGACGGAAACCCAAATCATTAACCACAATGTCTTGGGCGGATCCATAGGCAATGTTCAAGTCCTCCGCTATTTCTCTGATGGTTAATTTGCAGTTATTGACTAACATTTCTTTTACTTTATCAATTTTTTCACCGACTTTCGATGTCGATGGTCTGCCACTGCGTTCATCATTTTCGATTGACTCACGACCACTTCTGAACCGCTCATGCCACTGGTAAACGACCGTTTTTTTTAGAGAATCGTTGCCGAAACACTTTTCCAACATTTCCAATGTCCGTGCGCCACTAAATCCGTTTTTTACGCAAAATTTAATACAAGTTCGTTGTTGCAAATTTAAATCCATTTCTGCAATTGTAAAAAATCGCCAACACACACAGAGATAGATGTACTCTTGGCTACGTAACTTTTGCAAATGTCAAGTTATGACACTAAGATTTAAAGGGAATATCAACAACAGATGTACCAATTTAACAAAAAAAACAGAACTCAAATCGGAACGATGGGAGCGCCACACGGTGGTTATTCCGGGAACTTTTTGATCAAGGTAGTATGGCATCTAATGTGCTGAAAATTTCTTTCGGGTTGATGAAGCTTTAGTTTACTATTGACTGTGCCAATGGCTCTACTCATAAGTACTCATTCATTGGACCTATCAGTATAATAACTGATAACCAAAGCTAAGAACTGAACAGGCAATTGAACAAAAAAATTAAAATTGTCATTAATCTATGTTATGTCAATATGCAATGGTTACTTTACTTTCCTGGAAGTGTTTTGGACCACAATGGTCCAAGTAGCAGATACATAGGAAGAACTGTGTTAAGCAAATAAGCTTTCACAAGGAGTGAATTGATGACAGGGATATTGGTTAAGGATGTTAAGAAAAGACTTATTAAAACTTTGATATCAAGAGTGATTTTGTATGGCGCGGAAACATGTTGTTTGAAGTAAGACGATAGGCATAGATTGGAGGCTTTTGAAATGTGGATGTGGAGACAAATGAAAAAGGTGGAATGGAGAGAAAGGAAAATAAATATGAAAATTCTAGGCATGGTAGGTTAGGAAAGGGGAGAGATCCAAAGAGAAAAATCCTTTCTTCTTTGGATTTCTCCGCTGAGAGAGATCCAAAGGAGTGAGGAAAGATGGGTGCAGAGCATTTTGATTAGTAATGGGATGTTGAAGACTATGATAGAGGGGAAAATGCTAGGGAAGCGAGGAAGGGACTGGAATAGAATAGACGCGTTGGATGGAATGAAGGAAGGAATTATACAGAATTGAAGATGGGTTATCATAATGTCACATTCCAGGGTGCGCTTCGTTAGATTAGGCAAAGAAACATATCATTGCCCAGTCTGTGCCCACCGAAAAATTACTTTAAACAGTATACCACCTAATAATTAAATTTATATCAAGGGTGAAGTTCAGGCAACATCTAGAGACATAATATGTAAAAGAAATATCATGCAATAATAATACACATGCTCTTAAGCAGCAGCCACAACTTATCCTCTTTCACTCATAATTTGTAAATGTGCAAAGTATACCTAAAGTGTATACTATATAAAAATATTATTGCAATCATGAAAGTTTTCTGGCCAAAGAATTGGGTATTAGAATTAGAAACATGATTCAATTAAAGATCAATATTGCCAACATTCAACTTACATACAATCCACACAACCTGAATTATCTTTCACTCACCCTTTTCTAGATCTTCCATCAGGAACTCTATCCCAATCACTGTTTGACGTTGGAGAGCCTGCCCGCCTCATTTTAGGAGGTGGTGGTTTGCTGTGGATGGAGAAATAAGTCAAAAACAGCAGTTCATTTCATCACATCACCAGACAAATATGCATACAAAACAGACACTAATGATATGCCACTGTCTCCAAAAGAATCAGCAAACATACACCAGGACATAACATGTACGTATTCATCAATCAGCTTTTTTATGATGTACTACTTCATAAAAGTAAAATGTTTGAAACTAAAAAATTTAAATTTTTGTATTTGTTTTACTTCTGCCAGCCATACGAGGTGTGTCCGAAAAGTATCTGACCTGCGTTTTTGATTATTTATTTGATTGCGAGGATGTTGTGCACCATGAATTTGCTCCAAGAGTTCAGACGATCAACGAAGAATATTACGTTGAAGTTCTGAAAAGATTGCGTGATGCTGTGAGAAGAAAACAACCACATAACTTTGCGAATATATTCTATTGTTTCAGGCTTCACTTCGTGGAAGTATTTAATATCCATACTAAAAAGATAGACTCGTACTTTTCCACAGATTTTATTATATGGTACAACGCGTTTCACCGACTTGCGGCATCATCAGGTACCTGATGATGCCGCAAGTATGGATAAACCACATAACTGGTCAAACGGTGACTGGCTTCTTCACCACGATAAAGCACCAGTGCATTCGTCAAACCTTGTGCAGCAATTTTTGGCAAAGCACAAGATTGTACAGCTTTGCCAGCCTCCGCATAGTCTCGACATAGCTCCCTGCGATTTTTGGATGTTCCCAAAATTGAAAATGGCTCTCGAAGGAAAGCGGTTCGACGACTTCGAGTAATGCAATGTGCAAGCTGAAGACAAATCCAAAATCTGCATTTGAGGACTGCTTTAAGATGTGGAAGCACTGCTGGGAGCGTGTGGTTCAATCAAATGGGGACTACTTTGAAGGATGCCAAGGCCCAGATGACAAAGATTAGCACCAATGCGGAGATATGAATGCAGGTCAGATAGTGTTTGGACACATCTTGTATGTACCATGAAGTGAATGCTAAAATATCTATCATTACTCAGTGCTCGTGCATTAGAAGAAATGAAGAGCTGCTCATTTTTTGCCATTTCTGTCAAAATCTTTTTCTATTGCTGGTAATAAAAAAGCATAGCTGACAATGTGCACTCAAAATAGTTTAGCATATATTGTTGAAAACATGTTACTATTTACAGTTTTGAATAAACATGGAAATATTCCCAAATAAATAACTATGAAAGTCATGAACTTACGGCACATAACTGTAATTACTTAAGTATTTATATGATTGGAATTATTTCATTGAAACAATTTACTATTTAGTGCAAGTGCATCCTCCCATTCTGTTCCCTGAGCATTGCAGGAACATTGGTAATACTGCTGCCATGGCAGGCACCAGTGTCTGCCAAATAAAATGTGCACTATTATAAATAAATAAAGATTAATTCCCAAATTACATTATTTGGGCTTAGTTACCAACTAACACACATCCAAATTGGCCTCTGGCCTCAGGTAAAACACTTTGAAAATACTAATGGTAGTCCACCTAGTAAAGCTTAGATCGAGGGTGAGGACTACCAAGCATTCAAAACCAACCTTCATGTATAACACACTGATGACGACTCTTCAGCTGGAGCACAACTGTACTACTGTCAAATACTGCATAGTAGTCAATTTTTCACACACTTTTTCAAGATGGCATTGCATAAACTTCATATGAGTTCCTCACATACTAAATTCAAAGCGATGATGGAACCCATAATATTTCACAAGGTCGACAACACGCACTCAAATATCCCAAATTGTGCATGTGAAGATGTCCCCGAAACAGTTCATTGTTTAAGGAATCCATATGCATGGCTTGTATAAAAAGCATAGCATTGGGAAAAGTTTTGGAAAAATAGATTATTTCAGATATTGCTAAAATGCCCCAAAATTCTTCAAAGTATTTCCTTTGAGCATTGACACACTTTTGCCAGCAGCGTTTTCATGACTCAAAGGCTCCAAAGATAGATTGATTCCAGACGATCCTTAATGGTAGGCATGCAAGCTACTTTGATGGCATTTAAGGTCCCATGGTGGTATCCTTTGAGGGAGGGTTTCACTTATAGGAATAGGAAATAGTTGGCTACTGCGGAGTCGGGACTGTAACGGAATTGGGGAATCATCGAGATACTATTGCAGATGATCTTTGCAAGCAGACACTCAACTCTACATTTGATTGCCCATCAACACCTTTGGGACGAGTTTAGTGCAGATCTTTTACATCACCAACTTTTCAGCGATAAGTGGCACTTTTTTTTTTGTTGGGTGCACTGTCATCTTATGCCTTAAATGCCAACACAATCTGCGATATTGCACACACCTAACCTATGGCCTAATTCAGCACTTGAAACACATGTCAGGAAAAAATGGTTTCCGATACTTTTTTTTAATACAAACCTAGTATGTATTTTATGAGAGCGGTTCAATAGGTACCCGTGCTTGACGACAAAGGGCGTTCCTGAGGGAAGTTTATGTTATCATCGTGTGCTGCCATCTATCAAACCACGGTGAAACAAATTTCAGACTGATTTAAAGGTTAGTTTAGATTTGGCAGCCATTCGAGTGAGACGTGTTTCGTGGTTTTCACTAAGTTGGAAAAAGAGCAGTATTGTTCGGGAATTTGCTTTTTGTTTTTGGATGGGAAGAAATGCGAGGAGATAAAAGCAAAGTTGGATGCTGTTTATGGGGACACTTCAACATCTATGACCACAGTTAGATAATGGTACAAGGAATTTAAACGTGAGCAAACATCTGTTTTTGATGAGGAGAGACCAGGATGCCCGGCAGACGGAAATCATTGAAAAATTCCACGCCATGATTCTTGCTGATCAACGAACGAAAGTGCGCGAAGTAGCAGAGGCCATGGGTGTGTCGACCGGAACAGCAATTAATATTTTACATGATAATTTGGCGGTGAAAAAATTGTCGGCCGGATGGGTGCCGCGATTGCTCACGGTGGACAACAAGCTGATCCGGCTGTCAACTTCGAAAACTGCATGAACTACATTATGAATTGCCGCTGCACCCCCTGTATTCACCAGATCTGGCTCCCTGTGACTTTTTCTTATTCCCTAACATGAAGAAATGGCTTGCGGGAAAAAAATTTAGCTCAAACAAGGAAGTTATCGTCGAGACAGAGGTGTATTTTGGAGAGTTCGACAAATCCTATTTTTTGGAGGGGTTAAAAAAATGGCCGGAACGTCGGGAGAAGTGTATCTCTCTAATAGGGGACTATTTTGAAACATTAAAAAAAAGTTTTTGAAAAAATGGTTTCTTCAATTCTAACACGGGTACTTATTGAACCACCCTCGTAAAACCTACTTCTGGTCTCCAATAAATGTTCCCAAATCAGGAAATCTCTAAAATGATTTAAATATGTTTTTATAATTTCTGTGGCACATCATTCCTCTGTAATGCACAAACCATACAGACAACATTAGAACCACTTGCCTCTCATCATCCTCGTCCTCCTCCTCCACGTCATCATCATCCTCCTCCTCGCTCTCTCCATCCTCTCCCTCCTCCCCCTGCCTCAGCACTCCGTCCTCCCCCACGAGCCCTTCCTCTTCCTCCTCTCCTGAGTGTCGTATCCTCAGGACCGATGGATCCAGCCGGTCTGGCAGAGGTGGAAGAACCTGTTAAAAGTATATCGGAGGAGTCGTTTGGGCATGTGCAGTAAAAATGTCTAAGATGCACACCCATCTGAAAACAGTCCAAGAGAGAGACAACACCAAAGGCACTGGGTTGCATTTTGAAAAAATTATAACATTCTGCAAGAATTCAGTCACAAATAAATCCCCCAAAAAATATATAACAATACGTTATTAAATGATACATTCGGCAACAAATAACTTTGAAGATGTTGAAGGTGATTGATGCTTGAAGACTAGAGCAACATATTACACCATTTCACATATGATGTGAAATTCTACGCTTTCCCTTCATTCAATGTGATGATTATTACCGTGATTTCCTAAGAGCATACTAATCAACCAGCTCATCAAATTTTAAAATGGGTACCCAATAAGAGTCAAACTAAACTAATTAAATTTGCTACATTCGATGGAAATAGCCCTCAATCTATGAGTGCTCAACTCAAGTCTTGCACCTGATGTGGTGCAATCATTATGGCCTATTTTTAATTTTATTTGTATTAAATTAAGAAAACATTAAATGTTACTTTTAATGCTAATATTTAGAAAGATCCTCAGCACCACCAACAAACAGGAAACAAATAAGTAATGCTTCCCTCAATCCTGTTGTTCCACATCTACTATATATTTAATCTTCATGTAAGATCTTTTCTCCATTCACATGCATAATCTTCTTCAAAATTTCCCCTCTGTATTCTAAAATACTTTGATTTGTTTTCATATCTATTAGGATTACTTTCCCAATACTTTTTCCAAACCTACAACTACAATTCCTTCAGTCTATGATAATTCTCCTTGAGAAAACTGGAGTCTCAGAAACATATAATGCTGATTTCCATATTATAATCTCATATAATCCTTCCATCTTCTCCTGAGTTCTCATCATCAGTTCCTTCTCTCTTTATAATACGTATTTCTTTTCCGAACACAATTTTTCAATTTATCTCAGTATATTTTCTAGGAAGATGCCATGATGATTTTTACTAGTAAAAGTGGATAACACAGCTATTCACTTTACCATTACGTGAACAAATTTCCAAAGCTATGTAATTCTCTAGTAAAAGAACTCAATATGCATTTAAAAAGGTATTTATGCCAAAAATAGCTTCATCAAAAATATTTTTGGCTTTTGATTCAACCCACTCATATTTTGAATTATTTACTTCTAAATTGATAGCAATAAAACTTCACATTCTATTGATTGATTAAAGAAATGCATTTGCCTACAATAAATAACTATTGGGACAAACATTTCATTTAGATTTATAACAAAGCTTCTTGACTAAATGGAATACATGTCCCTCTTAAAGAAGGATTGCAAATTATAAAATATTGCATGGAAAATAATCACACAAACAAAATTCACGAGAAGGGAGAAAACTCTTCCCGACAAGGCTCACCTTAGAAGTAAGAGGACAAGCACTTGGGGACATATGGCCACTGTACGGAGCACCTCTGGAATTCCCCAAACCTCGGCATCCAGGAGTGGGACAGGAATCTGGAATCCTTGGCCACATGGCTGCCTCTTCAGCAGCTGCCATAGCCATTTGAAGTGAATTTTTATAAAGGATAAAATGAATTATTCATTACTTCCTTATAAATACATGCCTTGGAGAATCTTTCATTAAATATGACTGCACAAATCAAAAGTTGCACGCAGTAGGGCATTTGGGTAATTTCTTTAGAATATTGATAACTCTTAACTTGGGCAATCCCAGTCATAATATTTTTCCAGAATGGATCATAATCACTTAAAGAAACACTCTGCAATTTTCTTTCAGGGAAGAAAAACAAATGCTGATATGCAATATTATATACATAAGTTCAAACGAGATACGCACTTGAGATGGTCTGTTACACCGTTCATAATATGTCTGTCCTTGAATGTTCCATGTATCTACATATAACATATGCATAATAATAACTCTGATGAAAAAATCATATATTCCATTTCAAATACAATCTATATTATGTATCATATCTATATCATGGTGATAAGTTGAGGTATGCCTCTATACGCACATTTAATGCCCATAATTAATTAATATTAAATCTAGGAAAAATGAGGCAGGATCTTATTCAGTGATAAATAAAGTAAAATGAAATACTAGATGATAGGTAGATATGCATCATGCTTAGTTCCAAAGCAATTTATAAAATGAAATATTACGTACCACTATTAGTTTGCAATTCACAGTTTTTGATGGCATAATTTAATCATTTTGCATCACACACATCAGAAAATTCGGTATCAATCCAATCCAAAAGTCATAAATTTTTTATGCAACCATATTTCAATCTAATTTGAGATATGTCTGATGCCACTTCCTCCCACATTTGTTTTCATAAAGAACATTAGAGAGCATTTCATGTTGGATTAACTCACTCAGAGGAGCCTCCAAGGGATGGCCAGTGTGCATGCACCAACCAACAGGATGTATGTCGGGTGAGTCGTCGTCTATCCAAAATGCATAATCCTGGTTCCACGACCATCCATCGAATCGAAGGCGCAGACGATGACCTCGAACCTGAAAGAGGTTTGTATATATAACAGGCTGATAAATTAAAGCTAAGCACTTTGTACAATAATGCATGAATATGGGGTAAAGAACAATTTTTACACAAATAATTGCAATACTTTGAAGAGTAATTCATTTTCAGTAATCTTCTCGAAAACATTCACAATCATGAGTCACATTCTTTCATGCTTAATATTATATGCAAAAAAATGAAAACACCATCATTTTTTCCTGGTACAGGAATTAAGCATTTCAGAAAGATGACACACATGCATTTAGTAATCTCAGCTAATTAATGTTTTCCAGAGTAATTTGATAGTAAAAAGTAACATTTTTGACTGATTAGCTTCTATTTGAGCAATGACCAAATAAAGCAATAGAGTAAATAATGGTTTTTAGTACTTGGAATCTGTGAATAAAGAAAAAAAAATATTTTTTCCGACTGATGCCAAAATGATTTCAGAAGTAAATTTATGTTTGACGTGATGTTTATTTCAAAAAGCATTTCAAGCCAACTTTTCACTACTTAAGAGTTCATTACATTTAAACCTTAACTTAAACAAAATCTAACTGAATAGTACAAAAGCTAACATGATATTAATACCTTATGGCACAAAATACATTACAAATGGCCAAGTAAAACTTTTTTACTTCATCTGAATTGATATAAGGTTAGCTCAAAAGCATACAGAGAATATGACAGCAGTTCTTTAAGAAAAAAAACTACAGAAAAAAAATGATTTCAGAGCACTCAGTGCTTTAATACAGCAGGAGTAAACATCATAAACATGTATGTTCACTACTCTTTATGCTATTATCACATATATATAAATATAATGGACAAGAAAACAGAAATGAATATAATCAATCATTAGCAGTTCCCATGTCTGCTAATAAATACCAAAAGGGAATGAATGAATTAAAAAGTCTAACCTCATCAACCGTCGCCACCCTGACAAGTGATGGAACACGGGGGTCTACAGCTTCCAACCGCATTCCGCTCCGAAATCCGGAGGGTGGTCGCTGTTTGAAAGCCCTAGCAGGAGCAGCAACTGAACCGGTTTCAGCCAGGTACGTCTCCCAGGAAAATGGGCCAGGACTTGAATAACCTAAAAGACCATATATTTTCCATTGATGCTCACAGGACAAATATATATACAGAATGAAAAATGCACCGATGGGCAAACAAACCTCAAATTTAATACAGATCACCTTCCCAGGAAATGTGAATCAATAATAAATAGGATTTTCCATTACCTTCAATATTAGGATAATGATTACTGCTAGATTAAAAATACTTCACAATGATTGGCCGTTGCAAATCAGTGGTAAATCATGAAAATTAGGATTAAAATATCTTGATAATGACCCAAGTTTAATGAAGTTAGGCACACACATATGATGTGACATTCAAAATGATAAGGAATGAGGTTAACCTTCATCATATCAAAAATTCACAACATAAAAAAAGTACGCACCATTTTCCAATTATCACTTTTTCATTAATGCTGTAAACTTTATGCAATATGCTACATGCCAGGGCATTCAACAAGTGGTGTTCAAATAATTTCTCAACAGAAAATATCTCCACAAACTGTAAATCGAACTGTTGAACAGATACAACAAACCTGATATTAAAAACTTACAAAACAAAGGGTTTTATTTCTTGAGTTTCTAGGTTAAAAATTTGTCTTCTTCACTCTTACAACTAAAATTTAATGACTAGAAATAAGCACCACACAACACAATAGTGTCAAATGGTCATGCAATAATCTATTTTAAGTGTAAATTTAACGTAGGTTTAACTAACTGAATCAACTAAAATGTTACAAATAAGTTAGTCTATACATGATCTCCCTGAGATCATCGTTTTGAACAGATACAATGATAAGAATATTTTCAACCACTAAGGAGCTAAAAAGTATATTTAAACTATGGGCTCCAATTAAATCAAGTATCCCTCTCACTATAATAAAAGTGGGATCAAATGTTTGAAATATTGCTGTGAAAGGCACTCCATTACATTGGTGTTTCATGAAAAACTGATCAATCATATGAACTGTAGCCAAAAGAAAGAGTAAAGTTAAGCGTGGGACCCAATTCCAGGGGGATGGCTAAAGACACATCTCATTTTTACCATTGGGAGGGGTGAGAGGGTGTCCATTCTCCTTGCACCAGCCCACTGGATGGATATACGGAGAGGATGGGTCTGCCCAGTAGTCATAAACATCTGCCCACCCATCAAAGTGGACCAAAATGCGCGAGTCCAAGAGATCGGCAACAGTTGCCACACACACCAGCGATTGGTTTTTGCGATCTACCGCCTCTAATTTCATAGCAGTTCGAAATCCCGTGGGACAAATGGACTGTAAACAAAAAAAAAGAATAGTAGGAATCGTAAAATAAGTACACAATTCATTTCAAATACACATATCTTTCCTGTTTTTGCTCCAGAAACATAAAACCAAAAAACACGCTTTATTACTATGAAACTACCAAATGGGACACTAGAATCAATTCTCAACTGTGTGTGAATTGAAAATTAGGAATAAAAAACATCATGTATGACACCACATAAAGCAAATAATACTATTTTTTGAATTAGAATTACTGTTATTTAACTGCTTCTGTTATTATTTTAAAAATACCTAAATCCAATGCAACCACACCATTTTTCTAGCCTAATGACACATGCGCACAAGTTAAAATATTTCTGTTAAGCTATAATTTCTATTGGATAAATACGCGATTGAGAAAATCAGTATCAAATATAATCCATTTCATTTTAACAAATAAAAAAAAAAGAAATAAATGGTTTAATGGTAAATGTGTATGGTTAGCAGTTATATGATAAAAGTCATACAATTTAATAAATAAATAAATAGGAAAACATATATTTTCATTCTTCGATCTCAAACTCTTATGTGATTTAATTCCCAATGACATAATTTGATAGGTAACTAGTGTTAACTATAGTGTATTTTTGAGTGAGTTATCCATGCACACTTTTCATTTCTTGTTGATATATTTCACTGGCTTTTTGATACATAGGTACAAAGAGCTTTAATAATTAGTGTCGAATTCAATTGATCCTGATGAATCTAAAAAAAGTACACTTTTTCATTGAAATTTTGAGTCATGCTATAAGAGACAAAATAGCATACAAGAAAAAAAGGAAAGTATGTATTTTGAAAAAACATTGTTTTATCATAGAATGATAAGAGGACTGCTCAAATCACTATTCTAGTTTCACCTGAGACTATCACTCTGAAATGCCTTTGTTTATCAAATAGAAAGATGGGAGGCACACAAGAAGAGTAGAGATGCACCAAATATTCTTGGATGTATTTACTAGAAGTAATGAAATACACCCAGAATTGGGAGGGTTTAGTTCTGTTCCACAGCTTTTACATAAGCTGAGATTTTTCAAAACTTGTGTTTCACATAAAGTATATCAAAATTTCAATGCATTTAACTATATCTATGATTTTAATTTTATTGAAATTTTGACGTGCTATCAAGAGAGTGGCATGAATAATGCACAAAATTGTTATGAGCTGCACATGGATAATCAAGAGTTTACTTTACATACAATTTTGAATATATGAAGGAATCTGCTGAAAAAGATAATGTATAAAATTGCAAGTGGATTATCATTGAACAGAATTTTGAACACAAAAATCTCTCGTGGCACCCATTATAGATAGTAGAAGCTCTTGCTATGTACCAAATTTCCAATTGGTGAAGACCAAGGGAAGGATGAAGGTGAGGGCAAGTGATAGCCAAGGGAGGAAGCAACCGAACACTACAGGGCACCTCCTCAAGCACCACGAGGGTAGGGACAATGGCAACAAAGAAGAGCATGTGGTGAGCATGTGTGAGTTGGGGCCAGATTGCAGACTGGACAAGAAATCTTTAGCGGACACACAAGAAAAGTCAGTAACACAGGAAAGTTGAAAAAAAAACAAAACAGGCATTGTTAATTATAAATGGCACAAGATAAGTCTCTTAAGATCACAGAGGAAATCAACGATAACTTTATTTAAGCAATTCATTAAAACTTAACACAAACAAAACAAACTTACATAAGCCTTTTTAGCAAAAAGATGCCTGGGAGCTGCCTGTGCTCTGCACTGCTTTAAATATGAGGCCCAGTTGAAGCAAGGTCCATCGGAAGCATTCTCTGACCCAACCAGCCCCATCGAATAGCCTTTTGGGGGCTGTAATCGATGGCCATTTTTTTCACACCAACCAGCTGGGAACAGGTCTGGAGAGTCCGAATTTGTCCAAAAGTCATGGATGTCTGGATACCCATCAAAATGTAATCGCATTCTGTAACCTGTTGAGGCAGTATGAGGATTTATTTAGTCTTTCGAGTTAAGAGGTAAATTAATTTCCACGCTTACCGCAAAACATTAAAAAAACTGTGATATAAATCTACACTAAATTCAAAATGAGAAGACAAAAATGATAAAAATAACTATACCTCTGACTTGGGCTACAGTCAGGACACAAAATAGAGAAGGATGCTCTGGATCAATCCCCTCCAATTTCATTCCAGCTTTGAAACTATTTTTGGCACAGGGATAGATGTCTCGGAAGAGGTACTGAGGTGCAGCCTTAGCTTTGCAGTGATCCAAGTATTTGGCCCATGAGAAGCCATTCTTGCCGACCTTCCAGGGGACTCTATTGCTGCTGGCAATACTAGAAGCATTCCCAATTTCACCCTGGAATGATTATTTATCTAAATCAGGAAAGCAGTGATTGATGAGAGAATTGCAATGACCACATTTTGGCCACACAAGAAATGGATCAAATGACTCCAAATTCTTTAATTGCACCTCTTATGGCAACACAAGGGCACAATTTAAGAAACAACTTTACTGGCAAGGTTTTACAGAGTTTTTTTTTAATTCATGAAACTTTCCTCACTTCACATACATTTTTCACCAATTAATTAAAACAATTCATTCTTGTCAATCTAGCCCATGTATAATCTAATAATAAAGTGAGAAGCCAAAAGTATGACAATCACAATGACCCATAATTTGACGAAGGCCTATCTTATATACAGATTAGGTAAACTGACAAGTTTTGAGAGTTTGAACAGGAGTTACAAATGGGCAGAAAACTGAGAATGGTTGGATGGTGAGAGTTTAACTTCATTATATATAGCGGAATAGTAATTTTAGCCTGAGCTCTTCATTGTTTGAGTAATTTTAGTCAGTGCTCTTCGTTGTTTAAGTAATTTTTATGGAAACAAATAGGATAATCAAAAGTTTATCACTGATAATATCATAATTTCAATCAATATATTTTTCATACAGCACATAGGCTCATATCGTCCAGACTGAATTGAGAGGTTCTGCACACTTGGGCAATGGCATGATACAGAGAGGGCAAAAAATATTATACTTATCAGGCAGGGTCTGATCGGTTAAAATTGCACTAACATGGAACAATTCATTTTAATTTGAGAAAGATACATAGTAATCTCCAAATAAATCGACAGATTTTGGAATAATTTTGTGGATATCATGAACCATGACGAGCTGAGAAAGCTGACCTTTGTTCTGTGGTCAGGTGGGAGAGCATCGTTGCTCGTATTATCTTCCTCACTGTTGATTGGCGTTGGCTTGAGGGATGACTGGAGTTGTGACTGCTTGATGGAATTCTCTACCCCTTGACCCGTGCCCCCGATGCACGACATTTCTCCACCACTCTCATTGCTACCAGCACTCTGAGCTGCCTCACTCTGCACTGCTGGTCCCATGGCAATGGCAGCTGCCCTCAGGATCTCTCTTCGCCTCTGGCGCCTTTTCTTCTGGCGTAGTCTTGCCTCCCGAACACGGCAAGCAGCCAACGCCATGGCAGCCACTTGATCTGAACACCCTGTGCATTTTGATGGAGGCAAAGGTTTCCTTGATTAGCCCTGCTAGCAATGGTCAACTAGGACAGGGTAGCATGCTACACCAAATATAGTCAAATGTGAGGAAAGTTTTTTTTTATGCACAAAAAAGCAACACACACAAACCAACTGTAAAAAGGTATGAATGCAATGAAGTTCAAAGAAAAATCATTAAAGTTAGGTGATAATCTTTGGCCCAAGATTCTTGATGTTTCGGAGTCCCTTCTATCATTTGCTTTATTCCGCACAAAAAAAAATTATATGCTTTTTACACATAAATTTATACATACCATTTCACTTACCTTAAAGTTTTAATACATTCAATTTGGCCAGTAACCTTTTCTTTGACTTTTGCATTGGGGGGGAAAAAAAAGAATTTTTTCAATACATTTGGATGTGGTAAGAGTTGTTTAGGTTTTTAATGTTTTCATGACTGAGAACACGTGAAATCATGAACAAAACACAATTAGAAAAATAATTTTTCAACATCACGTCTACGATCAATACTGGATCTGAACCCATAAACAGCATGTTAGCGGGGAAGTTTGAGTTTGTTCCCTGTAAAATAACTGGTGAAGGATGTGGTGAGTAACTATGATATCATTATTTGAACCCAATGTTTTAATATAAATATTAGGTAAAATAAACCAATTTTTCAAAGGATTAGATGGGAAATACCAGTCATTTTAACGAGTAATATACTAACAGATGACACATGCCTTTCTGTTAACCGGAAGGCTTGGCCCCTGATAGACCTGGTAGCAATCGATATAAATATGCAGACTTAGGAGCTTGGTGGGACCAATGTGAGGAATGGAGAAAAATGATGCTTGGAAAAACAAAGGAGCTGCTACACAATAAACACAATTGATAAAATTGAAAAGCATACATATAGAAATATATATATATATAACCAACTAAATGTTATACCATATCCATTCATATAAATATTATTTAGAATCACATATCAAAGCTAAGTTGAATAAAATATGAATCCTCATCGATGATAATAAAGTTGGAAAACGAAAAAAAAAAACAAATTAGAAATTTAAGACGAGGATTAATATCATTAATATTTACTAAAAACAGTGAACAAATATTATATTAGCTTAGTCTGATGCTGAAGAGCTATTCACAAAAACTGCAAGATATGCATGCACAGAAGAAGTACAGTTGAGTGTTTTTTTCCCTAAATCTTTTTACACATCTTGATACTCATAACCTTAATAGAACATATTGTTATTGTACTCAATTACCCATTATAACACCTTACTCATTTTCTATTATATGTTAATATAATGTTTCAAAACTATGTTACCTATTTGACCAAACTTTGACATGGGATTACGTTGATTATTGGCAAATTCCCAAAACCAAGCTCAGATTTCAATGTAATTTTATCTTTTCAATCTTTTAATAATTCAGATGTTAGATGCTAACACCAAGTTTGTAGGCTTTTTCAAATTATCGTGGGACATGTATTGAAACAATACATTAGCAAGGGTTTTACAGCTATCCATAAGAATTGCCACTGAATAAGAAAAATTAAGATTTAACAACCAAGGGTGCATGCACTCATAAACTTTTATATATAAAGCATGACTCACTTACACTCAAAAGAGTGAAATGGAATCCAAAGAATTTGACGCATTTATGGCTATTTTAAAAATCTCTCTTTTATACAAGATGTGATCAAAAAAAGACTGGACTGATTTTATTCAGCACAAACCATTCAACGGATCGCAACGACACACAGTGTGCCATCTAGTGACACATCTGACGACTAAACCGAGAGGTGTTGTATTTGTTTACGTCGAGTCGTTACGTAGCAGCAGCGGTCCATGTCTTAACCTGTTTGTTGCCGCGCGCAACGGCAGCAATGAAGGAGCTAGAGGAACAGTAAGTGTGCGCGAAATTTTGTTTCAAAAATGGCAAAAGTGCTACGAAGACATTTGGAATGATTGAGCAAGCCTTTGTTAACGAAGCTAAGAGTAAAAGCCAGTGTTTTGAGTAGTACAGCTGTTTTAAATCAGACCAGACCTTGACAGATGAAGATTTGCGAAAGGGGCGGCCTTCGACTTTGACAAACCCCAACCATATCAATTTGGTGAATGGTTTGGTGCGGGCAAATTGCCATTTAACTGTTAGGGAGATAGTCGAGGAAGTGAAAATTAGTTTTTGATCCTGTCAGACGATTTTGATGGACATTTTGGGGTTGACGTGCATCGCTACAAAATTCGTCCCACGGGTGCTGACCGATGAACAGGGACAAAACCATGTGGACATTTTTCAGGGACTCCTGGATTGAGCCAATGCCAACCCCGAGTTTCTTAAAACCTTCCTTTTGTTTCCAAAGTTAAAATCAACCTTGAAAAGGTGGCGATTCAACTTTATTGCGGACATTAAAACTAATTGAACGGCGGACCTGAAGAGGATCCCTAAGGTCGCTTACCAGGCGAGGTTCGAGAGCTGGAAGAAACGTTGGCAAATGTGTGTCATCAGCCAAGGTATGTACTTCGAGGGCGACAAGTTCGATTAAGCTGTGTCCATTGAAATAAACAAGTTATAAAATCTGTCATGTCTTTTTTTGAGCACACCTTGTACTGGGTCCACTATAAAAGTAATGCGCATTATCTAAGAAAAATAGATGTATTGATCATACTTGTACAAATGCTTAAAATTCTTCAAAATACCCTCCCATTGCATCAGTAGATTTGCAGAGATGTGTCTGCCATGCCTGGAAGGTACCCTGAAACTCCTCAACGGTAATGTCTCTCAGGAACATTGTAGCATGCTTTTGGATGTTTTCCACGGTCTCCTAATGCTTTCCTTTCAGCTCTCTCTTCAGTCGGAGAAACAAAAAAAGTTGCACGGAGCCAAGTCGGGACTGTTAGCTGGCCAGGGAACCACTGGGGTGGTGCTCCAGGCCAGGAAGTTTGTAACGATGAAGGAAGTGTGGCTGAGGGCATTGTCATGGTGGAGCTTGACCGTGTCTTTGATGCCAGCCCTCAAACATGCAACCCGTCATTTCTATCTCTTGAGCACTTCCAGGTAAAGGCTGAGTTGACAGTTTCTCCCTGCTGTCAGACATCCAAGAAGACAATGAGCATCATTTTGATGCGAGACTTGCACATTTGCACTTTCGAGGTATAGGGGGATGATTTGTGCCACACACTGCTATGCCTTTTTGATTACATGGGTCGTACTTGAACATACAGGATTCGTCTCCGGTTATGACAGAGTTAAGAAAGTCTGGCTAATTTTGAATGAAATCCAATCATTCTTCACAGCACGAAACTCAAAGTTCTTTTTGGTTTTCCATCAGCACAAGCTTTGCGTAGACCTTGTGAATTTCCAGATCCTCCGTCACTATCCCATGTACCACAAATGCAGACATGTAGGGCGTCAGCAATTTGATGGATACTCGATCGATGGTCGGTACAGAAAACTTCGTGCACATGATTCACGTTTTCATTGGTTATGACTGTTGTTTGGCGTCCAGAATGGGGTTCGTTGGCAACCTCCCGCCGGTGCTCCTGTAACGCCTTGTGCCACCTCCCGGACGGTGACCTTGAAATACAGTCGTCCTTGAAGGCCTCTTGAAGCATCTGGAATGTTTTGGTTGCATTCTTTCCAAGCTGCATGCAAAACTTGATAGCATATTGCTGTTGAAACAAACGCTCCATCGTGTTTTACTAAGTCAAAAACACACTTCACGCAGATACACATCTTTCCCCTCAGGCAGCTCGGAGCAAACTGGCGACCAGCTGTGTTAGAAGGGAAGACCCACCACCACATGTATACTGCACTGCCATGGATATTCGCGTCACAATGAAAGCATGCACATAACTTTCATAACGGACCATGTATACCTTGAAAATATTTTTTCACAACTTTGGAAGGTACCTATGCAATAAACAGTGGTCACATAATAATTTAAGGGAAACTATGCAATGCATGTATTGAAATATTTAGGTAGAAAATTACTACTCTGCATTTATATACTTTCCTTAGGGTTGCATGTTTCAATTGGTGTGAAAACTATAAAGAGGAACATTAAATTCACCCTACAGTGCCCACACTTCTCATGAGAAGGACCAAATGACTACATGCCGATAAAATTTGAAATCTTCTAGCAAAAGGTTAGTTTATTGACTTCAAAAACATTTATTTTTTGAGCAATTGAAAAATGAAAGAATGTAGAGGTGTTATGGACTCAAAATTTTTTACACCAATCATCAGGACATGATATTCTCTAATAACAACACTATTACTGACACCACAAGTAATTAATAGCTACTCTTTGTTGAAAATGATTTTGCCAAGTAGGTTTTTCCATAATTGGAATTTTAAATAAAACCTTGGAGTATTTAAGATATCCATCTAGTTTTACACTCCTCTATTTGTCACTTTGGTATCTTGGAAACTGGAATATCATATTTTCCTATATGAAAAATTAATAAATAGTCTATGCATATTAGTAATATGTGCAAATTACTAAATGTAGAACCCCAAGATTTGAAGAGAAAAATACACAATGGAAATATCCAAAAACTAATCTGAAACTATGACGGAAATAGAAATAAACTCTACTTAATGAGTAACTGATAATAGCACAGTTCCACTGTATAAAATTCATTGTATGACTGGGTTTCGATGTATTACATCATCATCAGGGCCTGATAATGATGTAATACATTGAAACCTGGTCATACAATGAATTTTATCCAGTGGATTAGTGCTACTAACAGTTAATCATTATGTTCGATTTCCACCATTACGCCTGAAACTACTCAATTTAAACTCTACTTGTTGGATAAAAATGGCTGCATGGCCAGTAGGAAACTGAGACTGTTAGATAGATTGGTGACGTAATTTTCGGTCAACACTTTTGCGATTTTAACTGACCTCGACAATTGTTTCTTTTAGTTATAAAAATGAAAATATACTATCACCTTTGGAACAGTCCAAAGTTTCAGCAGGTGCAAACAGAAATTGTAGGATTTACATTAGGGATAAGGTAGCCCTAATTTCATTAATAAATCAGTCATCCAATCAGCCATCTGTCAGTGGCTGACTGGATAGGCTAAAATGGTTTCCATCTGTGCTGTTTACATCTTTTTCAAATTTATTTGAAGGGGTATCAATCTTGTGAGATCCTTTATATAAATGAGCATGCTCTTTTTTGGAAGTAAATACTTGAAAAACATCCTATTTTCAAAAATTAGAAATGCAAAGAGAGAATGACTACAAAGGGCAGCTTAACAGCTGCGCTCTGTTGCGAAGTCACAGGAAAGAAGGATTTCTTGCTTCATGGAAGGTCCTTAAAATCTCAATGATTTAAAGGTGCCAATTTTACTCTCTTGGGTGTTCATATGTATCAAAATAAAAGGGCAGGGAAGAAATCTTCAATATTTGAATCTTAACTTAAAAATGTCATTGCTAAGATATATAATCATGAGCAGAAAAAGATTTCACCCATCTTTCCATCCAAACATCAACCATTCCTATTTTCAGTTAGTCTCTTCATCCGCATGTCATAGCAAAATATAACCACCACACCAGGGAATAATGCAGTGGAAGCTTCAATGATGTAGAATAATGCAGTGGATGCTTCAATTATGTAAGCAAATGAGTCAATCTCATTTGCAAGAAAGGACATATATGAGTGTCACATACCTTCAGTGTGGCTACTAAGTTGAGAAAATTAGAAAAGTCGGACACTACTAAATTACTTAAAAATTCAGAAAAAAATGAAGTAGAATATTGGATTTTTTAAGAAGCATGACATTCGATGGGTAAATCAGGAATTCCCAATGAGAACCATGCCCACTTCAGTTGTGATATCAGTTTGTATGCATTTGCCATACTCAGACCATCAAGTCTGCAGATCCAAAAGGTAAATAAATGACAAGTAGATCCTGATATTTTTGTGATTCATAAAATACTGATTTCGGATAATACATGTTTTCAAAGATACAACCATAATGTAAATTTTTTCTTCTTACCTAAACTGAAATGAACAAGTTTGACAAATAACAAATTCCTCCAAATTTCTTATTTGAATTCAGAGATGTAGTTCAAGAGCTAAGGATTTTTGCAATGTCATGCACATTAAACCTTAATCTATAAGAATATGTTTCTATGATGCTACTACGCAACATTTATTCAGACGGTAAGGCTTCACTGATAGAACTACACGAGCAAGATATTATTACAGTTATTCATAAAAATATTAAATAAAACTTGAACTATCAGAGATGGACTATTCATGAACAATTATAGACAAAATTAAAGATTACATTTTGTGTCACACTGGCATATAGGTTTGTGTAGAGGGCAACAAAATATAATATTTTGATCGAAAAATGTTTCATGCGATCTTTGATAACTGCAGTGAATATTACAATCTTGTTTAAGCTTTAAAAAAGGGAAGATCCAAATTGAGAAAAGCTGAGATGAGAAAACCAAATAATTTAGGATGAATATTAATTCCTGAACTGATGCTTACAATTTGGAATCCAGGTTATATTCTAGGGGTTAATAAAAGAGTTTTATCATAAAACATATGCCCCTAAATGTGGCTACCTAAAACCAATCTCAATTCAGAGGCCACCTCATCATGGGGTGAAAATTTTTTACCCACTTGCGGATGCTTCAAAAAGGTTTCACAGTGATTGCCATTTCTAGTGAATCTTGTTCATTAAGTCAAATGAATTTTAAAATAAAAATTTGGAACATTAACGCAATGCTACTTAAAATGTCAAACAATTTTAGAAAGAGTAAAAATATTTTCCATGCCCTAGAATGCAAATGTTAATTCTAATAAATGTTCTGGGCTTTAGTTGCTCTTTCAGTAAAGTATGGCGAATCCAGTTTTGGTGAATATACTGGCTGATGATATACATAATTGCTTCTTTACACTGCTAATTCCCAGAAAATAAAATTAGCACTTAATTCCTTGCATAAAATAAATGATATTTTAATGCATTACATTTTTAGCTAGACTTCCCTGGAATGCATGTATTGATTATTGAAGATGAAAATCAACATTCTGATTTCATGACATTGCACGCAGCGATTTAATTAATACCTATGCTTCATACATAAATCTTGCCACACTTGAAGAGTTAACTTACATTTTCACTGTACTTACACGAAATGAATTGAGGCTGATGACTTAATCACCAATCTCTTGAGCTCAGAGCACCCCGATAGAAATAAACACTCCCATACTCTTATAGATTTGATTTAATGTCAGAGGTTACAAGGAAACTATCTACTGAATGCAAAAGCAAGCTGAATAATTTAAATGTAGGATTTTCTCTTCATTCCTCATGTTTCTTCACATTAGACGAGGCCTACCCCATTCTAAAGCACCTGGAGACTATTTATAAGGAAAGACAGGAGGGATCATAAAATATGTAATGAGTCATGTCGGCGAAAAATGCAAGAATTGCCACTTGATGTGCATGTTCATCTCTATCTGTAAAAGTTTCCAGTATTCAATTTTGTGGAACGGGCTGTTACCAGGTAATTTGTTTTTTCATGAGGATAATAGTAAATATAAAATCAGGTTGCATGGATTCATTGATCATTTTACAAGGATTTCTATGAGAAATGTTTTCACAACAGACTGAGCTCATATGGTAAGGGATGAACGTACTCAACTAGTGCAAAAAACTAAAATTATGCCTTTGAAATCTGGCCAATTATTCATTTTCAAACACTCATATTGGATGATATCTAGGCAATGGATAATCGTGGTAAAGTTATCAAAATCTAACTAATATTTTCATTAAGTTTTAATCGTGGGCTTTTGCAATCCCAGCCTCGCTCAATTTATAATGGCTAGGGATATGTAAGCCACACAACTCTCCAACCTTTGCCGCAGAACCGCCCAGAAAGGAACTCGCTGGCCAGACCATAGCAGCCACAACCCTCACAGCAGTGAATATCGTCCCCTCCAGTTGGTAGCTGTCCATCCCCTAATGTGGGGCTGCTTCCCGTTGGAGACATCGGCGACCCCTTTGGGTGACTCCCCTTTGGATGAACGCCAGCCTTCACCTCCCCCCCTTCCGCAGCTTCCTCACCTGACACATCAGACAACAAGAATGTAATAGTGGCCCACTTCCAACACAATGGGAAGACCAAATCAGTACCAATAGGTACGCAATAAACCAGCAAAATTTCATCCCACTCCATTCAGTGAAGTAATGTGAAGAAGGCAGTCATCAGACTTGATTTCTGCACATACACCCCCAAAAGTCCATCCAGAGGCAATCTTGAAAGGCATTTGAAAACTAAGGAAAACCCTAAACTACAATAACTCTCTTGTAAAAAGAACTCAACTGAGTCCATTCAAAGAGGAAGATTACAGGAAGAAACAACCAGTACATCCTCAACCACCTAGACAAAAATATAAGAAAGTAGCTGAATCAATTTTTTTTACCAAATAGAGAAAATTCCTTACGTAAAAGAGAGTCAATACCCAATCGCATTCATACCATATTCTTTACTAATAAGAATGCAAAGAGTTGGCAGGCAAAATTAATGCTCAGACAGGCATGCAGATTTTAGAATTTAGTGACTTAGACAAAGAAGCAAGCAATTTTCCCCCTAATTATTCCACTTCACATCCCATTATACAAGGAAGGATGAATGAGAAAGAAAGAGACCATCACCAGAAATCTATCACCAATTATAGAAAAAAGAACCAGTGAAACAAAAACCTAACAAACAATCTTATCTAAAGACAACTTTTGAGACCTATACTAAGAAGAAAAGCTAATTACATTTCTGCAATGAAATCAGAGAGCACCAACAAAAAGAACAAGAAATGAGTGTCAACCAGCTATGATAAAATAATAATCAATTCAGATCAATTTATCACCTAACATGCATCCCAAAATTTTAAAAGTATAACTCTTACTTTAACTTAGTCA